>NC_137500.1:26662500-26815000 GCF_041902795.1 Electrophorus electricus
AGAATTAAAATGATGGCGCAGTTATTCTAAGGATGATTTTATACTGTGAATCACCATTAGTTGCATCCTTGTTGACAAAAAAAAGACAAAAAAAGTACAGCTGCTACAATATGTTCACAGCTGAAAATTTCCAGCATCCCCTGAAATGTAGTATTTTAATCTTATGCTCAATGTGGGAATACCCGTAACTAAAGGTGGACGTGTGGACTCTGCCTCCTACTGGGTCTCCCCCTGCTAGGGAGGGCCTGTTTACCACACCAAATGCAATCTCATGTTATTTCCTCTCTGACAGGAATGGCAGGCAGCCTCCCTGACCCCAAATTCACATGTGCGCAAACATGTCACTTGTGCAGGATTCACGCCTGGCGTTTCTCCCCAGTCTGCCGCCAGCGCCGCAGACCCGCTGGAGGTAATGGCGCCGTAAAGTAGCCATCAGTCAAAAGTACAGGGCCGTCGGCGAAATCAGCCTGGCATTTAACTGCGGATCTGAGACGCGTGTCACAGGGGGTGGGTGCCCTACTCTCTGATTTCCTGGGCAAGCGCTCCAACTCCAGATTGCCTGAGAAAGACATAGTTAGCTTCCATGGGGCACTTTGGATGGTCCCTAGGGAAGCAGTGCCAGCTTCACCTAAGGAAAGCACCAAAAGGCTTAGTGGAAAATCAGTGTCCATAGATTTGCTTTTGCAAGCTTTCGCTGAGCGTATTAATGCCGTTTAGATATACAGCATGATGAAATGAGCAGTGGAGATTGCTGGAATGGTTTCAGCGAGGACTTGATTCTTCTACCTTTCTTGTTTCCATGATGAAGTTATAATTATTAAAAGGAATCTTTCACAATTTTTACATGGAAGGTTACGAGTCCTTGATGATGCTTTTATCATTGTGTTTAATGTATATTTAATGCCACAATTATGGCGGGTTTCGTATTAAATTGTACTTATTAAAATGGAGCTCATTGGAGTCTTTTTTTTTTTTTGAGACTGAGTGTGCAGTGCACAGTTGTTTTTGTGTGATTGTAATGAAGGCAGGCGTCTCATAAACAACTCAATCACGAATATGGGCCATAGCGCATGACATAACTGCGTCATTACACGTTAGCTCATATCATAAAAGATTCATTAGGCCCTGTGCAACCGCGCTATTTTAGAGCTCATGAATGTGTTATGAAGACAAATGCAAATGTAGCAATCGCTGCCTTATTTGGGTTCTTCACAAAAGTTGAAACCCGGAAGAGGAAGTCCTGTGGACAAGTGCACACTCTAAATATCCACACAAACATCTGTCAAGCAAGCAGTTTCTTTGCTTTCAGAGTCATTTACTTCCATTACAGTGCAGGCTACCGAAGGTGCTGCCAATAATCTATCATTTGTAAATACATAATGAATGCATGCCTGCTCAGTAGTATTGACTGTAAACAGCCCTGCCAGACCACTTCAAATAACATTACTAAAATTACAATGCAATCTCTCTGTAAATCCAGGTGGCTGACTGACACTTTGATTTAAATAAACATGGAAAAGCAGTCCAGTTAAATCATTAGCATAGACACTGACTCTCACGAGAACACCAAAGACTGGTATAGAGATTGCTGTAACCCAGGACTGCATACCACCTGGTCATTAAATTTAACTATTAAAATTACTAAACTATGTGAAAAGCATCTGGAATTAAATATTCTTTATTCAGTATCATCCACAAACAAAACAAAAACCAATATGAGTAATTGCATGTCAAAATGTGTGCCACCAGTGTGCATGACATGATCTAATAAATTGGTAGGGCACACACACATGCACGCAGACACACAAGCATGCAGACACACATGCATACACACACATGCATACGCACGCACACACGCATGCACACATGGACACACACGCAGACACACACGCACACGCATGCACATGTATGCACACACACACGCATGCATGCAGACACACACACACACACAAAAGTCTGTTTACTTACATGCATTCCAATTTACAGCATTGCACAGGCACTCATTGTACCAACAACAAACAACCAATTAGCCAAAACATTCCCTGAGCAACTGGCAGGCCTATCCCTGGTGCAAAAGTTAGCATGGAACTCTCAGTCATAGCCAAATGCTGTTGACTCAGATGAGTCTGTGCACTTTGCCCTGGAGAACAAGCAGAGCCAGACTGAACTCTTACAAGCTGAAGCCAAACCTGCTGTCTGTTCTGCTTCAGTACAAAATAATCCCGCCACAACATTTTGCCAAATATTCAAGCTAAAACTATATGCAGCTGTCTGCTATTAACACTATCCTGCACATTTGCTGCGAATTGGAACTGCGTGAGTTGGAACTGCATGAATTGGAAAGTCCAAATATATAAAAATGTGTAATTTTAATTCCATAAATGACTGAAATTTGAAATGGTGTCTCAGTGATATTAATGCTGCTTACTATACACATCTGCGTTCACAAATGTTCTAAATGTTTATTTTTCAATCTTTGATTTGCTTCTTCTAAAGGAGTGATATCCAGTGTGTGTCTAAAACTGGAAACAAAACTGGATATGAGACAAAAAGATGATTCATAGTCCAGCATACTTGGAGCAAAGAAAAACAAAGAAAGAAAAGGAAGAAAAAAGATTTGCTAAAGCCAAAATCAGGACACTTTTACCAAGAGTGAGCAGGTAGAACGTCTGTATCACACAGAGACAAAGTGGAGAAACAGACCAAAGGGAAGAAAAGACGTCAGAATAACTTCAGCCGGGTGCCACCAGGCTGAAGGCACAGTGTGAGCACTGTTTCCAACCATCCCTAACATCTCCTGACCCAGCTGAGCTTCATTAGCGTGTCCTCCTCCCAGTGACCATCTGTGCTGTGGAAGGCCGGTGTGTCTGGCACTCTCCAGAGGGTTCATACTGTCTCCCCATGTCTTTGCTTTCAAATTCTCTAAAATCCATGAGTGGAAATTCACAATGCATTTATTTTTTTTAAAAGAGACACAGAAGAGCATGAGTTATGTTGAAAATGCTATGTAGAGTAAAGCAAGAACCACACAGGTCTCTTCTGAAAAGAAATGAATGAAATAAAACCGCACTGTGCGTGGCCCTCATGTCATGGCCCTTGGGTGACAGAGGCTCTGTCTCTCTGCTTCACGACGTGACTATCCACACGGAGTCGTCGTTCTCTCCCCGCCGACTCTCTGCTACCGTGAAAATCATCTGGAGGACGGCATGACAGGCAATAACAGGGCCAATGGAGCGAGGCGCATGAATAATCTCCTACTGAAGCTGGAGATGTAAAGTACAGGAGACCCAGGGAAAGTTTGGGGCATTTTAACCATTTGGCTCTGACTAAAACGGTTTGGAGGGTTCGTGATGGAGGGATGGAAATAAAAGCAGAGTATGGACCTTTCAAAGAGGAGCCTCATGAAAACTTGCAAAATTGGACAGTCGACCCAGGGAGCAATATGATTGATTCCATTTCCATAAAACGAAATTATAGCCTGCAGCTGCATTCATTATTTATGCAGAAAAGTCAGAAACAAAGCAAGAACGGAAAACGCATCACTGACAGGGAAGTCACTAAGGTTACTAAGGTCAAAGTGGCTTTTCCTGTATAACGCACTGTGAAATCTGAGTTGGGACATGTGTCAGCAGAGACTCTGCACAGGAACCCTGTGTCAGCATAACCACTCTAGAGGGAGAACACGCACAGCATAGGGTGCGTTGTTCATTACAATTTCAAGACCACAAGACAAGTGCGTGCGGCCCCCGAGTGCCCAGGCGCGCATGGCTCCCTGAAGTGAGAGGCATGGCTTTTAATGATGTATCCACTAACAAGCTTTCTTCCGCTAGGTCCATCTCCTCTGGGTTCCCTCATTATTCCATTAGAGAGCATTACACAGTGTTAGCCTTCTGGAGAGCAATCTGTCCAGTCCAGCAGTTTAACATAAGGTGCAAGACGTAGGTAAGAGGTCACGAAAAGTTTGTGTTAAAAAACAAAACAAAACAGAGCAGTGCTTTTAACATGTATATGTTATTTAATGCTGTCACTTCAGGTGCATTTATTTTTCAAGAAAACCATGGATTAGTAAACTTTCTTTATACTGTATAAACAACTAAACAACTTTAGTAAACAACTCATAAACATTTATTTCAATAAATGGTTAAACAAAGTTAAAAAGCATCTTTAATTTACCATCCAAAGTGCAAAGACATGGCTGGTAACAGCGATGAAACTAGAATTTCATTTTGTTGAAAAGCTGTTTAAGAACAGAACGCGTACCGAAGGAGTGGGGCTCTCAGCTGAACACAGAACTGTTGGGAACAGAGCACCTACCGAAGGAGTGGGGCTCTCAGCTGAACACAGAACTGTCGAGAACAGAGCAACCTACCGAAGGAGTGGGGCTCTCAGCTGAACACAGAACTGTCGAGAACAGAGCACCTACCGAAGGAGTGGGGTTCTCAGTTGAACACAGAACTGTCGAGAACAGAGCACCTACCGAAGGAGTGGGGTTCTCATCTGAACACAGAACTGTTGGGAACAGAGCACCTACCGAAGGAGTGGGGCTCTCAGCTGAACACAGAACTGTTGGGAACAGAGCACCTACTGAAGGAGTGGGGCTCTCAGCTGAACACAGAACTGTCGGGAACAGAGCACCTACCGAAGGAGTGGGGTTCTCAGCTGAACACAGAACTGTTGGGAACAGAGCACCTACCGAAGGAGTGGGGCTCTCAGCTGAACACAGAACTGTCGGGAACAGAGCACCTACCGAAGGAGTGGGGTTCTCAGCTGAACACAGAACTGTTGGGAACAGAGCACCTACCGAAGGAGTGGGGCTCTCAGCTGAACACAGAACTGTCGGGAACAGAGCACCTACCGAAGGAGTGGGGCTCTCAGCTGAACACAGAACTGTTGGGAACAGAGCACCTACCGAAGGAGTGGGGCTCTCAGCTGAACACAGAACTGTTGGGAACAGAGCACCTACTGAAGGAGTGGGGCTCTCAGCTGAACACAGAACTGTTGGCAACAGAGCACCTACTGAACACAGAACTGATGACGCCTTTATTCCTGAGTGACCTGAATAAGCTCTGCCTCATATAAGAGTTTTGGAAGCAGTAACAATATTGAAGTGGAGAAATATCACTGAACTGGTCTGTGGGCAAAATATATCAAAACAAACAAACAAAAAATCAAAAGCTAAACATGAACCAGAGGACCAGCACCTCTTGTCATCAGTGACAACTTTTACCGCTGATCAATTTTAAAATAAATTTAACCATAAAACTGAATTACAATCCCACTATGTTAGGTGATACCCTAAGAAGCTTGTCCATCTGTGAAACAGTTTGAATCTCTCTCTTTCCTATCATGCACACAGAACAGTACACCCTCCGCTCTAAGAGGGATGAGATTTCCTGTCATAGACACATACGTGAGATTGATCAAGAAATGGCTTCATAGACAGATTGTTCCAAAGAGATAGAAACTGTCTTGATAGACATTTGAACCAGTTCAAGGTTGATAGAACCTGCTTGACAGACACAGAACCTATTCAAAAGCAGCATAATCACTAGCCACATATACACAACAGCTCTTAGTGGTAGTCTAGTGGCTAAGGTGCTTGACTTGTAATTGGAAGAGTCCCAGTTCAAGCCCCACTACCACCAAGTTACCAATTTTGGGCTCCTGAGCAAGACCCTTAACTCTCAATTACTCAATTTGCATTCAGTCATAATTGTAAGTTGCTTTGGATAAAGGTGTTGGGTAAATGAAAAAATGTACATGCATGCAAAACTATGTGATGGAGCACATGATGTCATGCAGTGATGGTGCTCTCTGTAAGGTGTGGAAGGGTGAAGAGTGGTGCACTGGACAGGGACAGGACTGTGGAGTCCTTTAACTGGGGTCAGTGTGAGGTCTGTAACTTCCAGACTGTTTAATTGATAGTCTGAGCAAAACTACTAGAAACATGCTTGTGCTCAAAGCTATGAAGAGTTTCAACACAAGCCTTAAATAGTCTAACTGGGATGTGTTGGGCTGAACAAAGGTTTTCATGAAAAACGAAGGCAAACGCAGATATAACGGCGACGGCGACATCCAAACAATGACCCACAACCAGGGTTATAATCCGACAACTTTACAGGGGGAGGTCCAGAGTGTCTCGGCTAAGTGATGGGAGGACACAGGACACCCGTGCTGGGCGTGATAGCAAAGCACAGCACCTGTGGAAGCGAGAGCGCTAAAAACTACGGGGCGAGTGGGTGAGCCCCAGCATGAGAGGGAAAACACTAGTGAGCTGGGGCCTTTCCAGATCACACTGTCACTGTTCACATGAGCCGCTCACATGAGGGTCTCATTCATGTCTTCACCACTTCCAAGAAAAATAGCTTATTTATCTTATTTTCTTCCTGTTCATTCTGATTGAGGCATATTTTGTCAGCATAGTTAAATCCTTAAGAGGTCAAATTGAAAATGAAATTAGAGTTTAGTATTAATTCATGAAGTAATATAAACCTATAGCATTGTCCATATACTGATATATTTACAAGGAAGCTACCCTAGGCTTTTATGAGTTATATTATTTTGGATTATCCTAATAGTGTTTCATATTAAGTTTGCTAAAAATAGAAAGAATGAGTTTTTGTACATCTGTGCATTTGTAGTTTGAATGACAGGACCAGCTACTGGGCTGCATTTGAAAAGGAGGTGCCACACACTGGAGAGACGTCCGTATCGCCAGTCCTGCCCAGAACTCTGTACAGAAAAGTGTTTGATTTTTTGTGACTTGAACTGAGTTATAATGTCACAGGCATACTAGCCCAGATAGCAAAGGGGAACGGAGTGGAATTCAAGGCCCATTGTTTTAACCTATTAACTGGGAATAGGACTTACACTAAATTACACTGGACAACAAAACTTTTATTGCTTCTCAGACTAAAATAGATGGACCATATAATACTTTTTAAGTTGAATTCAAATTTGTTTTTCGAACATTTCTATCATACATAGCTTTCAAGTGACTGAGCAAATATGTTTAACAGTAAGTACATATTACTTATTCATAAATAAAGCTGCTGTAAAATATGTACAAACTTATCAAATTTACAATGTACGATTGCCTATATTTGACCTCAGGAACATCCCTCTTCTGTATCCAATAGCAGTCTGCCAACATAGAGGGGCTCCACATTCCTTAGTTCTGCTTTTCCATACTATACTTAATGACATGTAAGTATTCTGGAAAAACAACAAGAAAAACAAACTATGGGTGACAGAGAACTTCAGAAAACATATGTGTATTCATTGCACAAAAATAATATAATGAAAGGTTTGTTTTGCAGGAAGTAAAATCATTGCTGACCAGTGGATTTGTTCAGTTACTAGAAAGTTTAGACAGTCTTTGTACTAAAATATAGAAACTATTGATGACTCTCTACAGAAGAGTGTGTAAGCAGAATTGTGTCTAGTGCTTGTGGGCCTCCTCAAAAATGATTGTTTGACCATATACTCCTTTATTGTTCTGTGTAATTTATTATATGCAGTGATGCATGTGAGTTACTGCAGTTGGTCTTAAACATGAGGACAGAATTGGTTTGGAGAAAACAACGCTTCAGGCCTACTTGATCCAAACTGAAGAGTACAGCATTCAGCAGCCATTACAGAACTGATGGACTCAGGCGAGCCCCCACCCAAGGGTCACTTTCATGTCTTGGCATAGAGAGGCTGATAAAGAAATTCTGAAAACATGTTTGGATTAAGTGTGCAAAAATACTTGATAAACAGGAATTATTTTTGCAGGAAGCAAAATCATTATTGACCAGTGTTATTGGAGAATTTCTAGAATGGCCTCTCTTTATGTGAAAAAAAAAAAAAAAAGTAACGGTAACATTTCTACAGCTAAACAGCTCTCTTGAAAATGTCCAATCTGGTTTGAGAGAGAGAACATGGCAGTGAGCCAGCTTAGAGTAATTATGGTGATTTTGCTTGCAGCTCTTTGTCTGTGGAGATAATATGCTGACACACTGTTGTTGGGGGACTTCACTTTGTGGAAGTTTCCTCCCAGCTTTCTTCAGCACTTTTAAAAATGATCTACTTAATAAACCATTGTGGTTATATAAAGCTTAATAAATGTTCATTTACAATGAGCTATATAACAGTTTCAGTGAAATCATGGGAAAAAGGGAAGAACTTGAATTCCTTGAAACTTGAAGAACTTGATCTGAAGTGTATTGGCGCAGGGCACTTACTGTGTGTTCACAACAGGACCTTTTGTTTTATTCACCGCCTGGACAATGCCAATAATTCGTTCCGGGTTCCCATTCAATGTTATATTATTTTGTTACCCTCTATTTTCTCAAAGATTTCCACTTTGAGATGTGCGGGGAAGGCGCGGAGGAGCTCGTCAGGCCGTCTCCACCAGCTCACTCAGTCCAGGGGGAAAAACAATGGATTTAATCTGGTGTTAGCTGATGAAACATGCAGGGCGATTAACAGATCTGAAGATCGCTTTGAAGTAAAACGCAAGGGAACGCATTCTCCAAATGTGACACAGCTTCGCAGAATTAACATTTCAAGAGGTTAATGCTTAGGTCCGTGTTTGATGTTAAACACATCCAGGGTTCAGGAAGCACAGGGCACATCGGCACAGAGAAAATGGCACATGTATTAAACCAAGCTAATACAAGCTAATACAACAACACAATCCACAGAAAGATGTTCACAAAATAAGTGGAAATAAACAAGTTATCAAATAAGCAGACAAACAAATAAATAAAGACCCATTCATAAAACATAATCAAAACAACACTAATAAAGTTATTTTGAACAGAATTTCACACTATCATACTTAGATTTGGGGCTCTAGACAAGAAAAGGTTTTGTGTTTCTTTTTTGATTTTCTTACCAATAGTCAAAGGTATTGTTTTGTTGAGGTTATGATGTTATTCTAGCTAAGGCAGATGATGGAAGATGATGCAACTATAGGCAGAAATGTACTGAAAATGGCTGGACCTAAAACCCAGCCTAGTTGAACCCCACTGAAGAGCTGACTGCACTCTTCCAGTTGTTTACCTTCATCTATACTGCCAATATGGCCCAGAATAATTGAAAACAATTGCGACCCGTTTAGCATGTATAGCATGTAATAGCATGTATAGCATGTAATAATACTAACAAGCCTCTATGAACTGATTATTAACACTTCTGGTTCATGACATTCCCAGCACTTCTCACGGGGAAAGGGAAAGTATATATCTGTTGTTCATAAATACAGCCATATTTTTGGCATAGATGTCTGAAGAGAGCTAGCTTCCCTTTACTCTTGTGGCAGACATTCAGTTCTAAAGAAAAGCTTGGGAAACTGCCAGCATGAAGCCCTGAATGGCTTTTTGGCTTCAGTGCCTACTTCATGTGCGAGTACGCAATCAACAGTTACCGTGGCTCATGCAGCATATTAATACAGTCTGAGGATTATAAAATAAAACAGAAATGAAACCACTCCTCCTTTAATGTGACTCCCTGCCATGAGCAGAGGCATGAGCCTACAAATATAGGTTTAAAAACTATGAGTATTGTGTAGAGTTACTTTTGCACATACCTTCAAGTCAGCAGTTGTATGGTACAAGTGTTTGAACAAAAATGCTTCAGTGTCAGCGAAGATGTCATGAGGATGAACAAATCTAAGCTTGCCAAGCGGATAAATCTACAGTGGATAGT
Organism: Electrophorus electricus; assembly: GCF_041902795.1. NCBI lineage: Eukaryota > Metazoa > Chordata > Actinopteri > Gymnotiformes > Gymnotidae > Electrophorus > Electrophorus electricus. The sequence goes on from NC_137500.1 coordinate 26,672,194, forward strand.
CATTTCCATTAGGCAGACTGTAAAGTCCAGTTACACATGCAATGCTTGAGCACAGTCAGCGAGAGGCAGAGATTTGCAACCTCCCTTTGCCTTGGCCATAATTCTCTCTCTCTCTCTCTCTCTCTGACAACACAGCTTCACTCTCCTGAGCTCACTGGCCAACACAGCCATTCTCCTGCATCCTGGCTTCTTCCTCAGAGCCGCGGAGAAGATGGCTGGGGCGCGCGACCTTAGCAGAAAACCTTTCTCCCTACGGACATGTCTTGATTTCCACATATCTCCATACTATTGCCTGAGATAGAGTAGACTCATTGGAAGTAACCACTTCAGATACACACTCTCCATCTCCAGATACTTGGATTGTTTTTAGAGAGCTCTAGAGAGCACAACACAAAAAAAGCTGATTACAAATGAGTATCTGTCCGGTGTCTTCACGGATAATTGCAATCTAGATAGTCATTAGACAAGCATGCGTTACAACATAACAATGCCTGATCGAGAACTGACATAAATGCACAGTAACATTCCTACTTTAGCTTGGGATGTTTGCTTTGGGAATACTTATGTACAGACATGTACAAATGGGAGTATCATTCTTGATAATGGAAGCAAAATGATGTATGAAGAAAGACATGTTATTCATTCACATGTTAATGTACTAAAACATTTTTTACCTGTTATGAAGATATCAAACCCACGATGCCCACACAACACAAAAGGGGGGAAACAATTATTTGTACTGCGCATACAATATCTCTATTTGGCTTTAGTCTTGCATGGAACAACAAAACCAAATTCCAAGGGCCTTAGCCCTGGGCTTCTGTACTGAGAGAAGCCCAGTAGCGTGTGACATACACTTTTTGCAAACTGGACGGCAGGCCAATTAGCAAAGCTGCTAATGAATGTGCTGAGCTGTGTAGCCGCAAAATGTGTCATCATAAGATCGTAAGACAAGGACCTTGAACAGAGCCCTATGATGCTTTTGTAGGAACATGCTAATTATGGTCCAGGCAATGTCTTTTAGCAAGTGGCAAGGCTAGGCTCTTCAGTCACCGCACACCCGTGTAAGTACGATGGGCAAGTCAAGCTGATTTGATTTGATTTTAGCACTATAAAAATGACTGTGCATCTCCTGCAAATTGGCAGGCATATTCTCTGAGGCAAAAGCAGGCATGCTCTTTTTATTGCTATAGCACTTGTTTAAACCTAAAGTGCCCACATTTGGCAAATATGCCACAGAGATTAACCATCTAAAAATATAAATAAGGAAAGTAAAGGAATGTTCAACAGAAATACTACAAAACTGCTTTTTAAAATGATTTTCAACAAATTGATTTTTGTACATATTGTTTTCCAGATTCTAATTAAAAAAATAATATAGATGTTTTTCAGGAACGTATTTTTTTCCTTTCAAATCATTCACACATGGATATTTTATTGTCACGTACCATGTGACCCGTGGGGTATCATGTGACCTGCTGCATGCAGCGGGGGTCACCCTTATTTGTGGCCACGTTCTCTGTGATGGCACGCACCCACACGGGGTTTACTGTCGAGTGTCTGTCTATTTAAACCTCCATCAGTGCGCGCTTCGACGTTGGTCATTGTTCATGTTAATGTTAATGTTAATGTCACTGTTGTTTCGTTCTGTTACGTTGATGACCTTAGATAGTCTTCATTGTTGGTGTTTAACTGTTTGTGTTCAATTTGGTTACGATGTGTGAGCGCCACCAATGTCGTTCGTGTTTAATGTCATTAAATGTTTCACGAACTCAAGGGAGTCTGTGCATCCTGCTCTGCGCCCTGCGGCACTCGGGCTATCGTTACATTTATGGGTTATCCACCTAGGCCGAATGTCACACTTCCCAGATAGCTGCACTTACAATAAAAATAAAAAAGGAAAGAATATTTCTGAATAGTGCACCCCCCAACTTAAGAGCGGTTTCTTTTTTTTTCAGTTAGTTGAAAGCTCACCAGTAAATCCATACTGAACAGCAAAAGTATTGCTAAGGATGTAAAGATGCTCTGTGCATGCAGAGAACAAGGACGGTGGTCAGGGTTTATTGCCTCTTGCTCACAGAGTTCATTCCACATGCCAGGACCGCCGAGGCCGAGAGGGGTTCCGCTTCGCGTGAGCCATGCGGATCGCAATTATAGAGGTGTGGTTTTACTGGGCTAACTGAGGCTTGGGCTGCTCGTAAACTGACAATGTGTGCTGGCATATAGTATTGTAAAAGGAGGCTCGTGAGAGCAGCGCACATTAACTCTGTGCCGTGCATGCTTAATTTATCGACTGGTGTCCTCACGCTGCCTTTATCTCAGTGTGGGCGCTGCTGGCACTGCCAGGATCTTCTCAATGGTGGCCAATTATAACAGAGGCAAGGTAAGCTGTGTTAAGCAAACGTCGGCATCACGGCGACCTCGGGCTGCTCTTATCTGTCCTGGGCTGTCCCGCACGACCGCCGGAAGTGCCATCTCTGTTTGCCAGACCAACAAGGCTTATGTCAAAAAGGGGAAAATTCAGAACACACAGTCTTCACTTCTACCCATCCACGTCTTCACTTCTACCCATCCACGTCTTCACTTCTACCCATCCACGTCGTCACTTCTACCCATCCACGTCTTCCTAAAAAGAAGAGAGAAAGTAGTAGAGCAGTAGTGTGCAGAAAGAAGTTTCACAGTTAAATTACACTTCATAAATAGAGCAACGGAAACTTCATGTGAAAGCTCATCTTGATTGCTCAGCTGGTCTTAGGAGAGCTACTCAGCACCGGCTTGAAGCTGCCGGAAGTGAACGTAAATTCCGTACTGAAATCCCACTTCATATTTGCAGTTTGTGATGAGGGGTACTTTGGTCATGCCGAACACAAAACCTAGACTACCCTCATCTTAGATGTTCAGACCCTGCTGTCAAAGACTGAGCTAGGATCACCTATGACAAACCTGAGGGTTCAGACCCTGCTGTCAAAGACTGAGCTAGGATCACCTATGACAAACCTGAGGGTTCAGACCCTGCTGTCAAAGACTGAGCTAGGATCACCTATGACAAACCTGAGGGTTCAGACCCTGCTGTCAAAGACTGAGCTAGGATCACCTATGACAAACCTGAGGGTTCAGACCCTGCTGTCAAAGACTGAGCTAGGATCACCTATGACAAACCTGAGGGTTCAGACCCTGCTGTCAAAGACTGAGCTAGGATCACCTATGACAAACCTGAGGGTTCAGACCCTGCTGTCAAAGACTGAGCTAGGATCACCTATGACAAACCTGAGGGTTCAGATACTCGGGCTTCTTATTTTACTGCCAAAATTCATTTGGTACACATACCAAATTTGTGAGGCATAGAAATAGTTGCTTTTTATTATAGAACTGGGAATAGAAATTGTGCCACCATCACCTGTAGCATCATTCATTCATTTGCACCATTGTACCTGTTTGTATATGTTATAACATTACTCAAAATAAAGGCCATGAAGCACCTTTGAAATCTAAGGATTGGTATTTGCACCTGCCTTCAAAAAAAGTAAATGCTTTCTTTTTTATTGCAATTTTATTGCCCCACTGGTCCCTGTTTAGATTTCCTTAATGAATGTGGTCATTTTCTTTCCAGAGTAGTACTTGCTACAAGTAAGGCTCTTATTGTAGGAGACTTCACTATCCATTATGAAAAAACAACTCAAAATGCCATTCAGCTCATTGCTAAATGCTGTGGGATTCACTCAGAATGTCGTAGGACCCACTCATCCTACATTTAATACCATCTCTTGTTATTAAAGTAGACAACCCAGTTATTGCATTGCGGAATGATTCCATCTCAGACCACTATTTAATCATGTATGAATTAGTCCTGAACTATAACATCGGCTTGCCGCTCCACTCTCACGTCAAGCATAACATCACAACGTCAACCATTAGCACGTTCACTGACAATCTGCCAGATCTACCAATGGCCTGCTCCTTGTCTAGCCCTGATCATCAGGAGCATATCATAGAAAGTTTATGATCAATACTTCATACGTCCCTAGACAGTGTTGCGCCAATTACACTAAAAAGAGTTTGGGGTGGGGAGGGCTAGCACCTTGATTCATGTACGGTCACTAAAACAAACTTGGCTGGGAGAATAAATGGTGCAAAATAAAACTTGAATGGCTCTGTGTTGAATGAGGAATAAATGTTGCAAGAAGAGCTTGAAGCCTAATCATTAACAAATTGCAATAGTAATGATTTTATGAACATTTGCAATGACAGAATAAGAGACATCTGACTACAGACTCAGAGTTTACCCCCAAGCTCAGTGATGCATGTGGGTGAATTGGGCTTCAGCGGAATTGAAGTGCAGTTAAAGTCATTTAGCCCAATCCAGCTAAATGAGATAATTACCCTGATCAGCTCAACTAAACTGGCAACATGTATACTCGAGTCAGTAGCAACACAGCTCCCCAAACAGATAATTCCCCATATAGTTCAGTCTCTCCTTACTATAATACATTCATTCCTCTCCATTGGCTATATTCCTGAATCATGCAAACTTGCAGTAGTTAAACCAGTTAAACGTGCGATCAAGAAACCAAATCGCGATCACACATATACGGGCATATATCAAACATCCCCTTGATTACACAAATATTTTAAAATGTCATCTCAGTACAACTATGCTGTTACTTGCAAAAAGAATAGCATATTTGAAACCTTGCAGTCAGGATTCCGACCCTGCTACAGTACTAAAACAGCGCTGACTAGAGTTGTCAGTGACCTACTGTTGTCAGTAGACAGAGGCTATACGACTGTCCTTCTGCTTCTGGATCACAGTCCTGCATTTGATATCATAGATCACATGATCCTGATTGACAGGCTTGAAAATCTCAGTTAAGCAACCACTCTTAATTTGTCTGTCTGAATGATGAATCATTCCATCTTACTTTAGGTTAAGTATGGTGGTTAAGTATGGTGTCCCACAAGGGTCAGTGCCTGGCCCGCTGCTCTTTTCCCTCGACATGATGCTCGGTTCTACTTTCATTCCTATGCTGATGGCATCCAGATTTATGCATCCGCTAAACCAAATGGCCGCTCCAATCTTAACAAAACCGAAGAAATTGTAAAATAAGTTAAATATTGGATGACAGACAACTTTCTTCTACTTAATGCAAACAAAACTGAAATCTTATTACTTGGACCTAAAGGTAAGAAAAATAAGATCTCAAATCGCACACTTCATTTGGAAAGCTATTTAGATGTAAAAAAACAAACAAAAAAAAACCCCAAAACAAACAAAAAAAAAACTTAGATGTCATATTTGATTCCAGTCTCTCATTTGATGCACACATGTGTAATATAGTCAGAACAGCTTTTTTCCACCTATGTAATCCAGGCCGCAAGAGCGATCCCTTAAAAATGCTAAGATGTTCATCTGTGCTTTCATAACCTCTATGCTGGACTGCTGCAATGCTCTTCTAGCTGGCTGCTCCAGTAAATCACTTAATAATCTCCAGATGGTCCAGAATGCAACAGCAAGGGATCTCACTCACACAAGGAGCTTTTGAGCACATTACTCCCATCCTCTCTGCGCTGCATCAGCTACCAGTTCAATTCCATATTGACCATAAAACACTCCTTTTGACATATAAAGCTCTAAAAGAGCTGGCCCTTCTGTATCTCAGAGAATTTATTGAACCATATAACCCTGCATGTACCCTTTGCTCACAGTGTGCTGGCTTGCTGACTGTTCCTCGAATTAAATAAAAATTACAGCACATAGCCAAGCATTCTTGTATAAGGCAACCCAACTATGGAATTCACTTTCTACCTCAGTATGGGATTCAGACATACACTCTGTCTGAACAAGCCTTTGGCTGGCATATTTTGCTCATGCAAAATATGGTCAACATTATTCTAACCTGTTCATGTCTTTTAAGTATCATTTTGCCACATTCGTCGCTACAGTAAAAGTGACTATTTACTGCAGTTTGGTCTGTATTGTCCACTCTCTTCTCTCCATTTTATCATCTTATCCTCTGCCTCTTTCCTTTCTCCAAGCGGTTCCTGCCTCAAAACCCCATTTTTAGATTACGCTCCCTTCCTCAGAATTGGACCCTGATACACCTCTGATCCTTAAAGTGAGCGAGATCATAGCTATTTTGCTTAATCTCCTAATCAACATTCAATGATATGTCTTATTCCAACACACGCATTTAGTTTGCATATCTTCTAATATAGTTACTTCCTCTTTCTACCTATCTCTGTTTTCTCTCTGAGCTATCCCTACTCCTTTAGGTGGAAGCCAGTGGAGACTGAACCTCCCTGCCCTGTCCCTGGACCAATCTCTACCACCATGAGGTTGTCTGCCTTCCTGCCCACCTGTCCCTGGACCACTGTCGCCGTTGGCTAGTTCTACTGGGGCTTGGATCCAGACACGTGTAAAGCTGCTTTGTGACAACAGCTTTTGTAAAAAGCACTATATAAATAAATTTTCATTTGCTTTACATTTTGCTGTCATATTTTATGGTTATGTGCCTTTGTCTCCTGGCTACTCAACCAAGGACTGCTATAGGACTATGATTATGGATTTGTCCCAAATAAATGTTCTTCAGCTCTGCATGTATGTATGTCAGTCACACAGTGACTGAGCAACAGCCCAGTCTATGGCTCAGTTTTTGGGGTGAAACTCTGGTTGCTTCCCCACAGTAACCATGGGTTTAACTGGCCCTAACATTGCCTCACTGGAAGCAAGTCCCTTAGCACTGCAGGAACAAGGGTTCATCGTAGATCAAAGAGATGCTCCACGGAGATTCCCCCACTGGAGCCTGAGGTGGGATGTAGCTCAGGCTCTCCAGGACACCAACCCTGTGCCTAGCACTGTGCAACGCAGAGCGAATGGGAAGGGGACGCACACGCTGAGAGGAGCGATATTTATTAAGGAGAAATCCATAAATCAAGGTTGTTTAAGCAGTTCAGAGTCAGAGAGACAACACGAATATATCCAGGAAACATGATAAACAAAAACAGAAAGCTAACATGGAAACCAAAGGAAACTAGAAACAAAACAGACAACGGGCTAACAGGTAAACAGGTAGCGATGAGAATGTAAAAACAGGCTACATGAACATGACAGGGCTAGGACACAACAGAGACTAGGATACAACATAGACTAGGACACAACATAGACTAGGACACAACATAGACTAGGATAAAACATAGACTAGGATACAACATAGACTAGGACACAACATAGACTAGGATACAACAGAGGCTAGGACACAACATAGACTAGGATACAACATAGACTAGGATAAAACATAGACTAGGATACAACATAGACTAGGACACAACATAGACTAGGATACAACAGAGGCTAGGACACAACATAGACTAGGATACAACATAGACTAGGATACAACATAGACTAGGACACAACATAGACTAGGATACAACATAGACTAGGACACAACATAGACTAGTACACAACATAGACTAGGATACAACAGAGGCTAGGACACAACATAGACTAGTATACAACATAGACTAGGATACAACAGAGGCTAGGACACAACATAGACTAGGACACAACATAGACTAGGATACAACAGAGGCTAGGATACAACATAGACTAGGATACAACATAGACTAGGATACAACATAGACTAGGACACAACAGAGGCTAGGATACAACATAGACTAGGACACAACATAGACTAGGACACAACATAGACTAGGATACAACATAGGCTAGGACACAACATAGACTAGGACACAACGTAGACTAGGATACAACAGAGGCTAGGACACAACATAGACTAGTACACAACATAGGCTAGGACACAACATAGACTAGGATACAACAGAGGCTAGGACACAACATAGACTAGGATACAACAGAGGCTAGGACACAACATAGACTAGGATAAAACATAGACTAGGATACAACATAGACTAGGATAAAACATAGACTAGGATACAACATAGACTAGGACACAACAGAGGCTAGGATACAACATAGACTAGGACACAACATAGACTAGGACACAACATAGACTAGGATACAACAGAGGCTAGGACACAACATAGACTAGGATAAAACATAGACTAGGATACAACATAGACTAGGACACAACAGAGGCTAGGATACAACATAGACTAGGACACAACATAGACTAGGACACAACAAAGGCTAGGATACAACATAGACTAGGACACAACATAGACTAGGATACAACATAGGCTAGGACACAACATAGACTAGGACACAACATAGACTAGGATACAACAGAGGCTAGGACACAACATAGACTAGTACACAACATAGACTAGTACACAACATAGGCTAGGACACAACATAGACTAGGATACAACAGAGGCTAGGACACAACATAGACTAGTACACAACATAGGCTAGGACACAACATAGACTAGGATACAACAGAGGCTAGGACACAACATAGACTAGGATACAACAGAGGCTAGGACACAACATAGACTAGTACACAACATAGACTAGTACACAACATAGGCTAGGACACAACATAGACTAGGATACAACAGAGGCTAGGACACAACATAGACTAGTACACAACATAGGCTAGGACACAACATAGACTAGGATACAACAGAGGCTAGGACACAACATAGAATAGGATACAACAGAGGCTAGGACACAACATAGACTAGTACACAACATAGACTAGTACACAACATAGGCTAGGACACAACATAGACCAGGACACAACATAGACTAGGATACAACAGAGGCTAGGACACATGACCAACCCAAGGAGGAACACTGGGTATAAATACATGAAATAACAACGGATAAACAAGAACAAGATATTGCATTATATTCTTTAATAGAAAAATGACCCGGCATAAATGATAGCAAAATCAGGCACTCAGCAAACAATGAGTCAGCATCCAGTGAGGCAGAGACATCACAAGAACTTTACTGAGCACCACAGCAGGTATACAGCAAAGGAGTTGTCTTGAGGATAACAGAAAACCACCTGGTGTCTGCTGCTATCCTTACTCTCGTCTCCTAGATGTCACATAGTATGTGCGGGGGGGGGGGGGGGGGGGGGCAACATAAAGACACTCCCCGGTGGTGTGACATAAAGACACTCCCCGGTGGTGTGGCACCTGAGGCACAACACACACCACCCGGGGGAGGTGTGGAGAGAAATCATTACAAAGAATATGTGCAACACTAGGCGCAACATAAACAAATGCGACATGCAAAGGCGCCGCTGCATGAGGGAGACAACCGGCAGGGGTACACCGTCACACTAGAGAGGTGCTAAGCTCCAGTCATTACCTTTCCCATTACCTTCTACACTCTTCTGGATTGTTCGGGAGAACACCATTGTTTATTAATTTCTTACTGACTCAGTATTTCTGCACACCATTATCTTCAACCCTAGGTCTGGGTGTTTTATAATACCAGGACAAAATTAGGTCTAGGCCTTTGTCATGCTCCATTTAAGCATTTTCTTGGCTTGTATTTTCATCTTGAATTTTTAACATGGCGTCAGTCAAAGGTTAAAAAGTCTTAACATAATAAACAAATATTTCAATACACCCCACCTCAGCTATGTGCACAGGTATTGTGCTTATAGTTAACACAAACATGACAGCCTTGTCTTGCTCCTCTAGTTTCAAAAGAAAAACTTCCAGAGAAGGTTTCTGTTGGAAATGAGCCAATACAAAGACACAAAGAAGCATCCATCCTATTAACTGAGGATTGACAGTCTATCCTATTGTTTAGATGCCAGGTGGCAGTTGTTAAGGTACTTGACTTGTGATGAGAAGGTTGTCACGTCAAGTCCCACCACTGCCAAGATGCCACTGTGGGGAACCTGAGCAAGACCCTTAACACTCAATTATTCAAATTGTATTCAGTCATAATTGTAAGTAGCTTTGGATAAAAGTGTTAATCAGTCAATGTAGTGTTGTGTTAAGCGTTGTCTGAACCACCTCCCCATGTCACAGGATTCCATGTCCCAGATGAGACAGAGCAACCAAACAGAGAATTAGGACCTCTTTCTAATAGTCTTTGGTAACTAAAGTCTTAAAATGATTTTTTTTTTTGCACTTCAGGCTCTCAATGTCAATTGTCTCAATGTAAGTACAATGTCATTAATGATAGCGTGCATTACTTTCTACTCCAGCAGAGAAGTTAACTGCACATTAATATCCAATGAAAACATAGAATGGTCTTGCCAAACAAAGGACATCTGTGCCATTGGCTCTTACAATCCTTACAGCAGAGTCCCTGGCAATAAACCTGGAAACCCTGGGTTTTGATAAGGTTGGTATCTGAAACTCCAGAGGCTCATGGTGGGTATCTGGAATTCCAGAGGCTCATGGTGGGTATCTGGAACTCCAGAAGCTTGTGGTGGGTGTCTGAAACTCCAGAAGCTTATGGTGGGTATTGGAAACTCTCTTCTCCAGAGGCTCATATTGCCTTCACTCCACTACACTACCTTCATGGGTCTCTGTTAACTGCTCCTATCGCAACAGTTATGTACAAGCTAAAGGGCGTGAGGCTCTGGAGAGGCCCCTCCTAGAGTTATTAGCCTTAATCCAACCAGCACTTTGTTCCACTGAAACACCCATAATTCCTGTAGCATGCACTGGGGAAGGGTAGCTTCTATACTGCTATTGCTATTTCTGTATGAAGACTCCACATTAGTCCATCATGCGAGACATCATTTTAAAAAGCTATAAAGGGATCATTCTCACTGAGCTCTAAGTCACACTCTGTTTGCATTTTGAGATGCACAATCTCTGCCAATGACTAACCAGTTATTACAACCATAAGAGTGGAAATAAATATCTATGCAGGCATTCTCAAAATCACTTTTAACACTAGAAACATTTTACAAGTGTGACACTAAACAATGCTCTCTTATTGTCCTGCTATCAGGCAACTGAGTAATTCCTCTCAGAAAGTAAACAATTATGCTGTGTGTCCCGAATGACTGTACAATAGCCTAGAAGAACCAGTATAACACAAACATCTAAAACCTTCAGGGAATCAATGTGACAAAAGTGTTCAGTGGACCACTACGCTGACACCTACCCACACCTGGAGAAAATGAACAAGATAGCAAAGGGTAATGGTGTAATCTCCACTGCTGTGTTGCCTTCACTGGGTTCCAATAGCTGCACAAAATCCCTGATGTTTACCTACAAAGCCAAAAATGTCCCGGCCCCTCTTTAAATGGTAACAATGGTCAAAGCTCGATCCCTACCTCCAGTATTTCGAACTTCAAGTACAGCGCAGCTTGAAACACCATGCTTGAAGTCTCGGAAGACAAGCTTCAAGACTCTTCTCTGTCCTGACTTCCAATTGGTGGAACGAACTTCAAACACAGACTCAGGACTCTTCTATTTGTGGAGTTTTGTACTACTATTGGTTGGTTAAACCCTTCTAGCACATACTGTTGCTTGGCTTTGCACTTATGCTCATTCTGTAATTCTTTTAAGGTATCAGCCTTGACTCATGAATCTAGCAGCTTCCTCATTCAGTGGTACCTTGGTCTCTTATTGTACTGCTTGATTCATTCCATGAGTACTTCACAAAGCATGTTTGTAACTCGCTCTGGATAAGAGTGTCTGCTAAATGCACTAAATGTATATATAAAGACACACATGTATATTTCTAGAACCACAGGCTTTGTCTGATGAACTAACGGATACATATTACAGCAGACCCTGCACATTACAGCAGTTTGAGTTGTTAATACAAAGTTTTGTATGTTACTACACTTTAATCTGATTAGTCCTAAACAATTGAAGAACAATTCAGTGATGCAAAAGCCTCTTTCATTACATCCCACTGACGGCCTGCTCCTAGGAGCTTCTCAGAAGCAGTATCTTCTCTTCATCTTCTCCCCCTGCTGTTCTCCTCTCTCAACCCTTTCACCCTTTTAACTGTCCACACCCCATCATCTCTGCATGACTTATTACCCTACAAAAACACTCCTCACAAAGCTGTCACTGTGTGTGTTTCTCTCGTTTTTCTTCCTGACACACTCTCGTGTACACGTTCGCTAATTCTGCGCTCTCATGTACAGCCTCTCAGCCATGGCTTTTCTCTCTACACGTTCCTCTCTCTCCCTTTCCGTCTGTCCATACCACGGACACGAACTGCCCCATTCGCCTCCTGTCATGCACTTAATATCACTCTTGTTCTGTGTCTCTGTCCCACTCAACAACATTTATTTCTTCTCCTGAAAATAGCCTACTACATATGTTGTCATATCAAAAAACATCTTTCTCATTCTAAGGTAAATAGAACTTTTAAATTAAAACCTCCCCTACGGTTAAGAACAAAAATACCAGTGCCCAAGGGTAGGGCATGTGTTAGAAATTACACTGAGACCAGAAGTGGAGGGGCTTTGTTTGAATTTCCCTTTTTTCTCTATGGTAGAACTGAAGATTTATCATCATCAAGGTTGGGACAAGCCACGTAACAAGCGACACATCAGTATTAAAAAAAGCCAAAATGTGTAAATTAGCTTACAGACAGTAAGAGTTTTGTCATGTCCTGGTCAGCACTCCGGCAGGAGTCCACTTACAGCAGCACAAACGATGTCTCAGTGCCCTTCACTTCCCTGAACTCAATCACCCATTTACTGGTTCTCACCTCCACCTGTTTCCAGTGACCTCTCCTCAGGTGTTTACCCCACAGAAACCGGTTATCCCAGCACTTTGCATTCATCCTGCCTCCGACTGGAGCCTACCTCACTCTCATATGTGTGGAGGTGCACACTCACTTCTCTAAGTGTCCTTTCTTTGTTCGGAATAAAACCCTTTTTTTTTTTATGTCTGCCTCCATCGTTTACATCTCACTCCTGTGTTCATGTCATAAGTATAATGTTCAATTTTATAATAATAACTTTCCCTGGAGCTTTCTAAACCAGGATTTAATATGTGTGTAAATATCAATTTGTGTTGAAATTGGTTTAATCAGACACCTTTCCATGAACTTAAGTTACATAGAGCAAAATAAATAATGATAAACAAATTATATATATTGCTTAAGTATTTTTCTCATTGGCTGTCTTAATATCTTTTAGGTCTCTTGAGCAAAACAGGAGCTTCTCATTTTAAGATCATCTAGGGATCACTTATGGTGAACACGCTCTTCGATATGATGTGCATGGTGTATCAGATTGAGAATCTTACCAGATGTTTATTTAGACTGACTCATCGAAATGAATGGTTATACATACTTTTGAATGACCATACATACTTTGGCTGTACCACCCATTGGGCTGAGGTAAAAAAAAAAAAGAAGAAGTTTTTTCTCACTAACAAGTTGTTGAAGTGCGCATATGCAAAGTATCTGGCTAGCCATCTTTCAGCTTTGCTGGTAAGCATGTTCGGTGACTACGTGTGGGTAATTTTGGGATAGTACAGAGACAAGAGGTAGGTTAGGAGGTTAGGTTAAGTCATTTAATGTGGATGCGTGTCCTTGCTTGAAATATTATTGTAATAAGTTCAATGAAAGGATGTGATGATGTACTGGATGTGCTGTATGAGTGCGTTTGTATCTATCGGTTAAATCCAGCCAACAAGTCCGTGTGGGCCACAGTACAACCTCTAACTGTTAGCACTGAAAACTAGACCCCAAACACTAGCCATTCATTTTTTATAACGTTATTGACAGGAAGGAGTTGGTGAAAAATCAATACAACTTTCCACTTAGTCACTGAAGCCATGTTTGGATACCAGATTTTGCTTCTATAGCTAGCTAGTTAATATCGGTGCAAGCTAACCCTTAAGCTCACTGAATTTGCCAGTTTTGTCTGTAATAAATGCTTTGCCCAAAACTGCATCTAGATCTTAACTAAAGTCTCATGGACTTGTCGATGTGAGACTACAGCAGAGCAAAATATGATGCCAGGTTTAGGTTACAGTCTTAGACATCAGGTCGTCTTACCAATCCCCATATGGAGTGTGAGTGTGTGTGTGTGTGTGCGTGTGTGTGTGTGCACGCGCGTACAAGGGATTCATTGATATGTCTTTCTGTTCAGTGAGCGTGACTGCATGTGTGTCTGTGTGTTCATGTATGTGTTCTGAGTAGCTCTATGTGAAAGATCACTGCCGGGGATACACACTGGCTTCCCTTTGAGGACACATTATTGTTCATAACCACCAGTGTATGAGTTTCTGCAGCTCACCATGGGGAATAGGGAGCTTATCAAGGTGTGAAAAACTTACCCACTGTATTTCACACTTGTAGAATTTAGTACATAGTTTGTGAAAAACCTTCATCTAGAATCCTCTGTAGTAGTCCTGAATTGTTTTTAATCACTGATGCTTTGGTGGTGTTTAAATACCTGAGAGGCTATACTTATTTTTAAAAAGGATTTTTTGGTTGCTTAAAAACATGAAGCTGGGAGATCTTTATAGACATGGATGCTGGTCCTTGTTCAGGCGGTATGTTGTAGCACACGGTGCATGACTACATGTGACCAGTTTACTGGTACTTGAATATTCAGCAGTCATTCCTGTGAATGAGCATATGGTAATAAAACCTTAATATTCATTTTTTTCTTTGAAGAAAAAACCACCATTACCACGTGTCTTCATTTCTGACAAATTCCCATGTTCAGTTATTACACTGGGTTTGCTATTCTTACCGTTCAGTGAACTGGATAAAGAAGAACTACCTTGTAATGAATCTTTGATTCGATACGACTTGTTGTTGCTGAGACCACTCCAGTGTTTCTTACTGTTGAGGTCGTTTTGATACTTGACAGTATTTTGGTCTCAGCTGGTTTAAACGTGTATAATCAGCATTTAATTAGGACATCTTGGAGGATTCTGTTCGTTTCCATTTCTGCTCGTACATGGGATTCATTTATGTGTCTTTCCGTTTTGTGCACAGGTTTCCTTAGCAATTTACTGTTCAATTTTCAAAACATTCAGATTTTCAGTGAGTGTTTATTCACGCTCAAATTAACACTCCAAAAATCTCACCCACTCAGGGTGGTAAGATTACCTTCAAAATGTATTCCATTTTTTTAGATTACTGATTACCTGATTAAAATTGCAACCAGCAACATAAGATAAAGGATTACACAAGCACTCGGAATGCATTTCATTGCTTTAAATGCTTGGAGTGAATATCTTGAAAGGTGAAACAGCATTATATGACAACCTCACTTAATGGCTTTCACACTGGAGTTGAATGTGCCCTACTACATGGTTTCCATCTCTCCAGTCCTGCTCCCACGCAACCACTGAGTCATTTGACCCGGCGGGAAATGTGATAAGTGATAAGTGTGGTTCTTCACTCAGAGAATCTCATTCTTGCACATGTGCAAACAGAACACCAGGGCACAGATTCCTCACGACCGCCAAGGCACTAATGCAAGCAAGAAACGTTACATTATCAAGCATCAGACATTAGCTGAGATCTACTAATACTCACAGTGCAAGACATTTATGTGAAATTAAAGGACCCTCGGAGGATTTCCAACAGGCACAGAAAGGCCCAAAATAGTATTAAACATGTTTCTTTGTGATTATTCAAAATGATTTAACATTTCTGGTGATTTATTTACTTTACCTTTCCTGAGTCTTTTTATATACTTTTCTTTGGTACACCCAACAGGTGTGTTTGTAATCATTGCTAGGAGTGTTTCCTCTCCGGCGGGACCGCAGCCCTGGGTACCACGTGTCACAGCAGTCTACATAAGCATGATTATGGTAAAGGTCGTGCCATTTACTTCTTCCATCACTGTGACTGCTTAATGCTTCTGTTCGCCTCCATGTCGACCCAAACTGAGAAATGAAAACTTCAACCTCTTCAAAGAAAAAATGTTTTGTTTTTTTCTGAGTATTCTGTCTCACTGCTCTATATCAATCTCTGTGTGTTTAATCACTGTCTCACCTGAGCTGCTCTATATGAATCTGTGTGTGGTTAATCACTCTCACCTGAGCTGCTCTATATGAATCTGTGTGGTTAATCACTGTCTCACCTGAGCTGCTCTATATGAATCTGTGTGTGGTTAATCACTCTCACCTGAGCTGCTCTATATGAATCTCTGTGTGGTTAATCACTGTCTCACCTGAGCTGCTCTATATGAATCTGTGTGTGGTTAATCACTCTCACCTGAGCTGCTCTATATGAATCTCTGTGTGGTTAATCACTGTCTCATCTGAGCTGCTCTATAGGAATCTTTGTGTGGTTAATCACTGTCTCACCTGAACTGTTTATGAATCTTGGTGTGTTTAATCACTGACTGACCTAAGCTGCCCAGAATCTGTTTATTTGCCTGAAAAATGATCTCTGAGTCTACAAACTCTGAGTCTTTTGTTTCTCACTTTGTTAAAGTGATTGATGTTTTGTCCCCGGGTTGAAATGGAGCCTTAAAATTAATTTAAAGGCAAATGGCTTGGTGTGAAATGTATGCAAAACACAACATGACTCTCCTCTAAATGAAACTGTGGTGGATTTGAAGAAGTAAAAGTTTCACTAAAAATACACATCAACAAAGGAACAAATGTATACAGGTAAAGAAAGATTTCGTGGTTTGTGAGTGTTTGTTTCTTTGTCAGAGTGGGGAGCTGGAACACAAGAAGAACAAAGAGGTCACGATGCAGAGTGAACACCACCACATGATGCTTTTGGGTAGTGTTTCTCTCTCATGGGTGGTGTTTTTTATTAAACACTGTAGCTGGTAATAAGTGTTTTCATCATTTTTACTACACCTGTGCAGTGTGTATGAGGAGACATGACGCTGTCATTTTGAGGGCAGTGTTTAGTCCAAGAAAAATAAACCAAAACAAGGAAGTGAAGGTGAAATTTGACATTCCCTGCTGCCGTTAAAATCAAATTACAACTGAAATACGTTTTTTGACATCTCGGAAGTCAGCAGACAAAGCCTCAACTCAGTGTTCAGTAATTCCAGTGTCCCAGTGTCCGTGTAGCTCCATTAACTTTAAACGATAAGGACGCGTCTCAGCTCCGGGGCTTACCTGGGCCAGGGTAACATGTCGTTTCTGTCCTGAAACTCAACATTGAGCTAAAATGGCCACCCATCCCTGACTCTCAGGAGGAACGTGAGGCATGCCACGGTGGGCAGTGAAGAACCTGCTCCTCCAACAGCTACGTCAACTTCTATTAGCTGCATTTCACCACTGCTGTCCCTAGAGGAACTCTAATTAAGGAAACACTGATGACTGTGTTGCTTAGGGGACGATTTCTATTGAATGAGGGCAATGTTGTCAGTTCAAGATTAATGGCAGACCAAGTCGTTTGTTTAATTGAATAAAGTGGATGCAAATTTCAAGGGAAATGATGCATGTTGTCCTTTTGTAAGGATTTTTCTCACTGTACAGACAAATATGATGAACGTGGTCTCAAAGCTTTTCTCATCTCAATCACAATCCACGTGCATAATTGAATTTAATCTCATGGCTGGCTGATAAAGAAAAGCAGGAAGAGAGCCAGGAGCACTGGACTCTGGTTTCATGCTGATAATGGTTTGGATGAGATGAGATTAGCCTGAATCAATAACGCGCAGTGAGTGGGAGAGGTAAGACCATCCATGTGTGCCCAGATGAATCATCTCGGAGACTGTTAAGTTTTGAGAGATGCGCAACATGAATCATACATTTCTCCCTTTCCGTGCCCTCCATAAGGTGAGCGGGAATCGTTTTTCCAAGGTGCTCTTTTTAAGGTTAGAGTACTCAATGGGGTTTTCTCAAATTCCTGGTTCTTGCACAGGAATGTTCAGTATGTATTCGGGCTGGCATCAGCATTAAATCTCGGGAAAGTATGGGTCATCTCCACCAGCAAGTCCTGTTTGTGTCCAATTTGTGTCCAGAAGGATCTATTGATTATTTATAAGTGTGTAATAAGAGTAGATTGACTATACAAAAAATGCGTAAAATATGTATTAAAATTTAACTGCATTTCATTTTTTACATTTGACCTTCTACAGGCTGTGTTTTTAATTGCCTGTAGCTGGAGACAGGAGGGTGGGATAGCAGAGGCTGGCAGTAAGGAAACTACAAATCACAGCAAAGTGTGTAAGACTGCTCTTCATAGCCCACGCACACACACACACACACACACACACACACACACACACACACACACACACACACACACACACACACATACACACACACATACACACACACACACACACATACACATACACATACACATACACATACACATACACACACACACACACACACACATACACATACACACACCTTCCTAGGAACACTTCTTTGATCTTTTTCTTTCTTTTTTTTCTGTGTTTCCATCATCTCCAAGCTCCGTCACCTCATCCAGTCTCTCCCTCAGTCTTGTACTGAGTTGTTCATTGGATAACATTTACCTCACTTTCTAACTCTTAAACAAAACAAAACAAAAAAATGTAGTCATTTAAACTGTGGGCACTAGTACCAAGGTATTTATCAATCCTGATTTAACTTTAACTTTTGCATTTTAACTTTAATTTTGTCTGTTTTGCATTGGCTTGAACCCACAGTTTTGTCCTGCGTATTCATTAAAGGTTTATTCTCAGCACTGCTTGCCTGAACAGCCCTAGTTTTACTGAATACCGAACTGTAACAGAGAAACCCAGCAGCCACGTCTCTCGTTCAGGGTTTCTACCAAGCCTGCCTCCAAACGACTGAGGCACGTTTCGAGACTGGTGGAGTTAAAGCGTCTCCGCGGTGCTGAGCTGGAGCTTGTGGGAGTAAACGGAATGCTGGTGACTTCACCGTGCACCCCGTCTCCGCTAGCCTCACTCTCTCCGCCCACATCCCTCCTGGTCGCTACAGCGGAGAAGCTGGGAAACCAAATGCTTGATTACTTAAGCCCTCGGAGCCGAGGAGATGCTGCTCATGCCTGAGACTCCATTAAAGAGCTGCACTCCTACTGGAACGCACAACACGCACACAATTATATCCTTCAAATATCATTGCAGTTATTGCTTTTGTTATTGACATTCTTCGGGATGCAAAAAACAAAAACAAAAAACAAAAAAAATAATAACAACCCCATCAGGATGAGGAAAAGGTTTATCAGGATTAAATAGTTCTGCCCAAAACACGACCATGACCCTCAACTTTTAAATCAGAGGACAAGTAAGAAAATAAACCAGCAGAGGTAATGAGGCCATTGTCTAGCCCTTGAGATAATTATTACTTCAAGAATTATTATAGATCTTATTATTAAATGACATTACTGCAATATTGTCTTCCCCTTTGCACGTGTCCAGGGGTTGAACTGGGATTTAGGAGGTGAGGATTCCTGCTACTTTCCTGGGTATCCACAACATGGAAACAGAACCGTTTGATTTCACTCTACGCACTTCTCACCACTCAGTTTACATGTTTCTGTCTTAATGGATTTAACTAGAATGTGGTGGTGAGACTTCTAAGATTCTATCATGTATGCCATGTTCGTCCTTTCTTCTGGCCAATCACATCTCTCTTGACTCTTAACTTGCTTGCTAGGTGTAAGTGGAACTTTTGATTGCATTTAGTAACAGTCAGATCGCAAAACATAATAAATGCTTCAAATTTAGTAAAAAGCAGCTCACGATGAAATATGGTTTCGTCGTGATATTTAATGGAGCTAGCAGTGATGGTGATGGCTAAGCAAACTTTAGCTGCTAAGGCCAAGTGAATGAACGCTTCAAAATGACTTTAAATGTAATATTACAGAGAGAAGCAACGCCAATGGCCTAAACCGCTGAACGTTCAAAAGATCATGAATTAATTATGTAGCAAATTAAAACATATTGAAAACGTACTTGCAAGGCATACTTGTAAAAATGGAAAACATACTTGTAAATGTTGGACATAGAAAGATTGCGAGAGATTTGTAGCTGTTAGAAAGTGAGGCGATGGATGCTGACCTGTACGCGTCTGGGGGTTTCCGTTAATGCAGTTTAGCAGATTGCATAGTGAAATAGATTTTCACAAAGATTATGTTAGAAATTATTTACATTTCCATACAATTAGAGCCCAAGAGGCCCAGAGGTGGCAGAGCTGGGCTGCAGTATCCTCCAGCCCAATTTAACCCCTGCGCACGTCCATAGGTCATGAAAAGCTTTTTGTTCTTCGGGTTCTTGGATAGTTAAAGCACACTTAATAGCCCTGGTTTGAGCAAAATGTGGCCTCTGGCCTGTCTAAAGACTGAGAGGTTCGGCTCGAGCCGTGAAGGATTTGAGGGAGGTGGAATTTCACAAGCACAAGGTCATTTTCCCCCAGTTTATCAAATCAGCCGCAAGGTGCTATGAAGAGCCCCCTCCATCATTCACATCATCTTCAACTCTCGTGTACGTTATTTGGGCCAAATAAATCCATTTGCCACCTGGTTGGTTTCAATAGCTGGCTTTTGGGGCCCTGCCTACATTAAAGCCAAATGCAAAGTACAAATTTCCGACTTTTCCATAGTTATATGTGTCCCGTATCTCCCAACGCAATCATAATACAGACTTATCACATACAAACACTCTCTGACTCCCCCCTGCACCCCCAACATACACAACTACTCACACACTCCCCGTAGCTTCTGTTAGGTGGCGGTGGCTTTGCATGTGGCTTTTGTTTGTGTTTTCGTCTTCTTTTGCACATGGTCTCTGTTTTGATCTGCTGACATGCTTTCGTCAGCTGGTGTGTAATGTGCCTCCTTCGCCACACCACCTAGTAGTTGTTATGTTATTATGTTTAGCCTT
Organism: Electrophorus electricus; assembly: GCF_041902795.1. Classification (NCBI taxonomy): domain Eukaryota; kingdom Metazoa; phylum Chordata; class Actinopteri; order Gymnotiformes; family Gymnotidae; genus Electrophorus; species Electrophorus electricus. Next base: position 26,692,902 of record NC_137500.1, read on the forward strand.
TAGAAGCCTTTTGCGCTTTGTTTGTTTTGTTATGTTAGCTTTGTTTGGTTCCTATTAGTGCACTTTTATGTTCGTTTTCATTCATTCTGTTAAATTCTTCAGCTGGACACTCGAGTTTATCGCTTCCTCCTGTTCCCCTACACGTTCTACACCCATGACACGCACTTGGCACACATACAGTGTATCACGCTCATTTGCACACTTGAAAGTCACAGATCAAAATTGATCCTCCATGATCTCAAAACATAGACATGCCTGTTCCTGCTGTACCTGTATTTGAGGGAATAATCATCCACCCACTGCTATATGTGCCACGACCCAAAGACGTTTATTATGCTAGACATGCAATATGTATATATGGAAGAAAGGAGAAAGCTTTCAGTTTATTTAAAAGCCAACTATGCGTTTTCCTTCTTAAGACAAATGTTTTTGCTCGTAACGCTTTAATATACACTACATGCTGGTCTTTTAACACTGCGTGTGCTATCAGTGCTGGCTGCACCTGGACAGAGAGCCAACGGTCGTGCTGGTCATCATGCTGCTCTCTGATGAGCAGGGACGCTCGCGTGCCAGCTCAGCTGGTTAAGTAGATAATGGTGAGTTCTCGCACCCTCCCCTCTGCAAGGACAGAGTCGACCAGCGCATATTCCTCCTGTACACCCTCCTTTCTTTTCCCTCTGTCAGACTTGTGTTTATCTGATATCTGATTGGCTATGAGAACGATTGCAAAGCAGCCTGGTTTCCATAGCAGGAGCAATCAATCCTTTTTGTACCAGTTGCTGTGCAGCTGGACTGCTGCCTGTGATGGTGCCTTATTCTTTGCACGGCCCCACCGTGGCAACTGGGCTCAAGGTGACCCTTCCACCAAGATTCTTAACTGTGCTGTTGGTGCCACTCTTGTAAACCCAGTCACAACTTGCATTGAGTAGGTGCAGTGAAGCAAGGTTAGTTGCATCACATCTTGGAGCAACAGAAATCCTGGAACTCTATATGTCTAAAACCGTGAAATTAATAAATGAGCTCTGTAAACAAAATTGAACAGAGATTATGCATTATGTGTTGAGCAGCTTTGCATCAGGGGAACGTCACCGACACTGGGCACATGCACAGGATAGTGTCACGGCTGTCACGCTGGTGATATGTCCATGTGGTTATGCTTTTTTTGGTCCTTGTCTCCACCCTGACCTGTGTCTTATTTTCCTCCAGTTTCACAGGGTATTTATACCGTGTGTTTACTTATCCTTTCCTTTCCCTTGTTATTGATGTTGTGACTGATGTCATGAAGTTTACTCTGTGTCATAGCTAATGTAACTGTTCCTGTAGACATTTGTGTATGACTTTTACCCTTCCTTTCCTTTGTTTTCCCTTGCTGTGCCTTGGAGTGTAGCTTCCTTGTCTAACATGTCTTCCTCTGTGGTTTTGAATTTGGCCCCCAGTAAACATTGCTTGTCTCTGCGAATGTGCCCTGCCAGCTCCCTCTCTCATCACATAGAGCCACTCGTTGACTTTTGGTTTTTGGTCATTCAAATTTTTGTCAAAAATTGGCAAAATATATCAAGCAATTTCATTTCATATACAGTCTGGTATTGTTTTCACCAGAATCCCTCAGGCTCTGAACCCGCAGCGCATAAACTCAGCAGAAAGTGTATATATGTCTAGTTTCATTTGAATTTAAAGAAAACTGTAAATATTGTTCCTTTCTTAGGAGGATTATCTGCATTCAAATATCTGTCAAATATCTGCTTTCTGCTAAAAGATTGAAATAAATCTTCTCGTTCCTGCTGATGTAATGATTTGACCGGCTGTTCTCTCATCAGCAGTACAGCTAACAATTGTTTGGCATGTCAGATTGGTGCCAGAGCGGGAAAATGAGCTGTTTACAGAGGGAAAGCCATTTCTCTTCTTCTGGACTGAATTAATTTTATTAATGCTCATGGCCACATCTTATGTCCGTGTTCTGCTCAGCACATTCAAATAAGGCACTAGGAAATGTCCATAACTGAATGTCTTTTGTTATGCTCTTCAACTCTTGCAATTGCATACTTGGTGTTTCCTTTATGCTGTATATATTGCCCTCAACTGTCATATATTCAGCAATTTCTTTATATGCTGTCATGCAGTCAAAACATGCCACAAAATTTGAGCTTGCATTATTATCATGTAATCTGTAAATTCAAGCCAACACACTTTGAAGAGTATTTACCTATGTTTTAGACAGGTAATTTAATCACCTAAATACACACCAGCTGTTTCAGTTAAGCCAAGTGGTATACATTCTTTGGCGATGTTAAAAATGTTTATACTACTTTGACTGGAACTGTCAAAGATTTTTTTAATGGCCTAGTTCATACACTCACACTAGCAAAATGTTTTTAGCACAATTACACAATGGCAAAGGCTAGTAAACACACGTCCTCTCAGACACATCATTATCGAGCCTAAAACAAGAATATGAATGAAATAAAAAAGACATGCACTATAGCATTTCAGCACCGTGGATTACCCCAAGAAGCCTGTAAATGCCTATGTTTTCTTGAGAGGGTTTAGATTTGATTTGATCTGGCCCTGTATCTTTCTTTATGCAGACAGCCTTCATCTCATCTACATCTGGGAGTACAGCCTCTCAAACCCTGATCTCCGGATTATTTTTTATCATACACCAGACAGCAAAATCAACATATTAGCTAGAGGACTTTGTGGCTGGAGCTATCTGTGTGTATAATTCCACATAAATACATTTGCACCCAGTATCAACTACATCTGCTCCTACTTATAGAGATGAGTTAGTCTGGACCTGGAGGTGAGTGGACACACACACACACACACACACACACACACACACACACACACACACACACACACACAAACTCACTTGCTGTGAGGCTGGATATCCAGTATCCCTTTTGAATAAATATTCCTATCCATGAAACATATGGGCCTCCACCATGCCAAGGGGAACTATAGTAGAAGTGAAGGCAAATTTCTTTCACCCACCAGTATACACACACACACACACACACACACACACACACACACACACACACACACACACACACACACACACACAACAAACAAACAGAGATACACATAGTGAAACTCCTAGCAACTAATTTGTGTGATGATGTTTCTGCGCCCTCCAGCTGCGTTTGTCAGGCTTGTGCTCTCTGCACGTCTGCCCACACGTCTTTGTCAGTGTACTCCTACTCCTTTTTGATCCAAACGCTGCACTTGAGTGGGATGCACACCACAACATTCCCACTCTCTTTTGTAGCCAAGTTCAAAGGCTTTTTATTTCTCCAGTCTTCCTTCAGCATGCACTGCTATCTTCCGTGTCATCCACAGTATCAAAGGTATAATCAGACCAGGCAGTTTGCTTTGAACATAGAAAATGATCTCCGTTTCCCAGCAGTTACTCTTAATCCTCGATGTGCAGACGGGGGCCGGTTTTGGCCAAACTCGGGAAATTCTGTGGATTGAAGCGCCTCGGTGTGACGCGGGGGCCGGTCACTTCCCAGCTCCCCACACTGGCCTGCCCGGCTGTGCTGGACGTGGTTTGGAGATTCCCACGGCCCACAGACCCCTGTGAGCTCGACTCTGCAACCTAAGCCTCCAGCTGCTAGCCATGGCCTACAGCTGTCGGAACGGTGGTACACATCGTCCCAAATATCTCTTCCCAGGCATGCATAACAGGCATGCTCTTGGCACATCAGCTGGCACTTGGGCTATTTTTATAAGCATTGTGGTCTCAGTTCATTCACTCATCGAGAGCTTGGCAACCAGGAAACAAAGGAAGCGATGAGTTCTACCTTGATCTATGCACGCAGATTCATAAAGCGGTGGATTTACCCCCATACGCCAATGCCATCATTGTGATTTAAAGTCTCACTTAATTTGGCAGTTTATTTTTACAGTCGCACACAGTGTGGACATCATAGCAGCTGGCTTGTCATGGCACTGTAGCTTTTGTTTCTTACTTCCTTTTGCCCATACAGTGACAGCATGTCCTTGGGTTTAGCGCTTCATCTAACTCCAGACAGCCTTCACCTCCCACTCTCTGCGCTCCCAGAGCACTCTCCCTCATGAGATAGCATTATGACAAGGCGAATAAAAACTTCATTAAGCCTTTGGCTTTATTGGTTGATGTGTCTTTAGCAGATATTTTTGTGTTTATTTTACAGCTTTAGGTGAGCTCGTCAGAATCTCGAGCAAAAATACCAGTTACTTTTTTTTTTTTTTTTGCATTTTTTGAGACACTACGGGAGTTAAATTTTTTTTAAATGCTGTCCTTGTTATCATCCTACAACCACCTATAGCGTGAGCATGTATATGTATGGAAGTGATAATACATTATCTAGGCTTTAATGTCCGGTATGTTTCGAAGGTCCCTGTAGGTGTCGCTACACGCTATTCCGCGGGAACCGACGGCACGTCGTCCTCCAGGTTCCCAGAATGCTCGGTGTTTACATCTCCGTTGACAGCGCCGTTGCCCGTCAGCGGCTGCCTAGTAACCAAGCGGACGGCGTTCCGATGTTGACAAAGTGAGCGGTAAGTACTCCGGTATGTGACAGCGGGCTGCGGGATATTCCAGCACGTATTACCAATAATAGGCACAGACAATAACACAGTTAAAGAGAATTAAATGACGTCTAAACAGAGTGAAGATTGATAATGAGATGTCTCCTCGTTAGCATGCTAGGTTAGATTAGCTCGCTAGCTAACTTGCTAACTATATTAAGTTTATGGTGGCGGTCTCTGTGGGCTAGCTTCTTATAGCTTTGCGATTTCGCTATCTTTGCTTGGTTTGGAATCGTGTCATTCCAGGTAATGTCTTGTTCGACTTTCCTTGCATTAGTGGCCAGAATTATAACCTAATGCATGTTTAGCTAGTTGAACATTTCCCATTCTCTAGCCAGTTTTTAGAAGCTGAACTTTCTGTGGTTTGTGTAAACATGCTAACCTGGTTACACGGCGTGCTTGGAATCGCGTGGGATTTCGACCACAAGTGTTTCTGTGAGTCGCGGTCACGTTCATCTTCTTGTTTAAAGTTACCTTCGCTTGTTTTTACACTCATTTGCTGTGCATTACAACCGAGACTTCCGCATATATTTGGAAACGCCATTGACCTGCAGAAAGGCAAAGTTAAACAACCATTATAATGGAAATGGTGAGGAATCTTAAGGCAGATAATATTGACGTTATGAAGCTAGTAGCGTAAGCTTCGTGGCTGAGGCGACAGCCCCGCAGTCAGTGAGTCGCGCCTACTGCACCGACGCTGTACTAAGCATCATTAGAGCTTCTCGTTCTTATCGGCAGACTGCTCCTTAAATATTATCCGCTTCAAAGTGTTCTTAAAAACGCTTAAACTGCGTCAGATACAATACTGCCGTTCTTGCAAAGTAAATTATACATTTCAATGATTTGTAAATAAGGTAACATAACGGAAGTATAAATATTTATATTTTCAGATGTCACTGGTTTTCTCTTCATGAATGGCAAGTCATCAGTAAGTTGCATGATTGCTGTGTTTACGCCACCAAAGTGGAATAAACTTAAAATTTTGCATTTTGCAAAACCATATTTCTGTATGGTGAATCATATATACACAGAGGTGCGTCGTCTGAAAACATAAACAAACAAACAGCCACCTTGAAGAGAGATATACTTTGTTGACTCACATGCACAGGTTCTATTTTAGCCTTTCTTCCTTCATTTTGACATGGGAGCCCTGGAGAAAAGGCAGTTTATTGCCATCCCTCTGCTCTTTTCCCCAAATACAATCGTTCTTCTCTGGCCTCGAGGGGAACTACCAGAGCTGCTGCTTTTTGTGTGTGTGTTGAACTCAAAAACAACTAAATTCAACACTAGCGTACCTGCAGGCAGTGCGGTGCCTGAAAACTAGGCTTATGGCTCATGCCGGTAAACATACGGAAGGATTTTTCCTGCTGGGCAAGAACAGAGTTTGATAGACTTTAACCGAAATTCATCACAGTATGAATTGGGAATTTCTTTTTTAGGTGTCCTGTTAATCTTGATCTTCAGTTATCTTGCCGTGCACCTCTGTAGGCTCCTTCTGTGTTCCCTTCTCTCGTTGGATTTTGCAGTCAAATGCGTGCCCAGTATTTTTAGAGCACCGGGTGTGTAGAGAGTGATGCAGCATGCGAGAGTGTCAGCACTCTGCAAACACTAGACCCGCGACAGTCTGCCTGAAAAGTTTTGTGTCCTAGCAACACATGAGGAGAGCTCGAGTGCTTGCTGTTGCAACACTCAGCTGCAAAATAATGAACAGCAGTTTACATGCAGCTTGACCAAGAGCCGATCCCTTAACCACGGCGATCAGACAGGGCTTGCGCATGCCATGAAGTAGATGATTGCTCAAGTTGGTGGAATGTTGGATTGGTCTTTCCAGAATTCAGTGAAAATGTACTAACAGTTCTGTAATGCAGTTTTTTTTTCCCCCACATCAATGAAAGAATTATCTCTGCTATTCTTTTTAAAGACTGCTCTTTCTTTTTGCTTAGAGTGTTTTTCTTTTCTTATTTAGGTTTTTTTTGCTTTATTTTTCTGTTGGTTTATTTCTAAGGTGGAGGCAGGTTTGTGTGAAATGATTGAATGTGTCAGACATTAGGAGATGCCGTGTCTTTTTAGGTTTTTAGCATGTTTTAGAAGGTATCTAAAAAAAAGTACTAATTGGCAAAATGGCTTAACTTTGCTAGGGAGCATAAAGATTGGACTCTGGAGCAATGGAAGAAGGTCATGTGGTCTGATGAGTCCAGATTTACCTTGTTCCAGAGTGATGGGCTCATCAGGGTAAGAAGAGAGGCGGCTGAAGTGATGCACCTCATCATGCCTAGTGCCTACCGTACAAGCCTGTGGGGACAGTGCTATGATCTGGGGTTGCTGCAGTTGGTCAGGTATAGGTTCAGCAACGTTATGTGCCCAAAGAATGAGGTCAGCTGACTACCTGAATATACTGAATGCTCAGATTATTCCATCAATGGATTTTTTCTTCCTTGATGGCACAGGCATATTCCAAGATGACAATGCCAGGATTCATCAGGCTCAAATTGTGAAAGAGTGGCTCAGGGAGCATGAGACATCATTTTTACACATGGATTGGCCACCACAGAGTCCAGACCTGAACTCCATTGAGAATCTTTGGGATGTGCTGGAGAAGATTTTGCGCAGTGGTCCAAATCTCCCATCATCAATACAATATCTTGGGGAAAAATTTATGCAACTCTGGACAGAAATAAATGTTGTGACATTGCAGACACTTGTGGAAACGATGCCACAGCGAATGCCGTAATCAAAGCTAAAGCCTAGAGTGTGTGACATTTTTTTTGACCAGGCTCTGTGTGTGTGTGTGTGTGTGTGTGTGTGTGTGTGTATATATATATATATATATATATATATATATATATATATATATATAAAATCTATAATATTTTTTGGCCTGTATTTGCATGTGCGTTATATGTCTACTCTACATGTTCTCCTCATTAACTATTCTCTGATTCATGTGAAGCTTTAAAAGCCCATTTCACGTTGCCTCACCGTTGAGAGCTTCATCAAACTTGCTCTGAAATATTTATTGCAGAATGGGGCTCGTTATGTCTGAAGCTACCTGCTGCAGCCTGGATCGTCTTGAGTCTCCTCTAGCCCTTAGTCTCCTTTGGGGTGTCATACCACTGTAGCATCTCAGATCGGCTCTTCTGCTATTTTAACATATTATTCATTTGTTTAGTCTAACCCTTGCACAAGGTGGTTTTATAATGTTAATAACGGCAGGTTATCTAATTTCAGCCCTGGTGAAGCGTGTTTCTAACATGACTAATCTAGCTCATAAGTGGACACAGTGTGGTTACGCACCTAGACACCCATTAAAGGTGTGTTTCTTTTTCTGAAGTTACCAGTGGCAAGTACAAATAGGAGCTAATTCATATAATGCGAATCACCAGGTGATAATAGGTGTGCTTTTTTTGCCTCTCCTGCTATGGAAGCATCTGTCATATAAATGTCTTCTTTAAGCTGTTAGGGCTGTCAGGGACACAGTGCCCCATGTCTGACAAAATAAGTAAGTGGACGGTGTCTCAGCGTTTCTTGTTTTTGCGCTTTGTCTCTGGAAGGTTGCATTTGAAATGAAAATGGTTTTATAGTGCACCTTTTATCAAAGGCTGCATGCTTCCATATTGAAAGGAATGTAGCTACATGTCTTTTTTTCTTTTTCTTTTTGTAGTGCTGACATTTTAGAGGTCTGTTGAGTTTTTTTTTTTGTTTTTTTTTTAAAGATCTGCTGCGTGTGTGTGTGTGTGTGTGTGTGTGTGTGGTTGCAACACTGGGCTGTGCATCATAAAGTTCAATTAAAGGTTTGAGACAAAGACTTAATGGACAGATGACGAGGGCTAATCTATACCTGAATGATGGAAGTAGGGCAGTGTTGGGAAAGGACAGACCATGAACCAAAGTGTGTGTGGAGCACGGGGGGTTGGAGCGCTCTGTCCGGCACTTATTGATAATGTGAGTGCTGGTGGAAGCAACAGACATACCGCTGAACATACAGTTACAGTAACAGAGTTTTTCAATGCCAATAAATAAATAAATGTAATGTCTGACCAGGACCTGCTGATCTGAACTCTGAAAACTCATTTCGCCTACTGAAGACAAGATTGAAGGCAAAAGTACTCAAAAAAAAAGCTGGAACTGAAAAAGGTCGCATTGTAGGCCTTTTAAATTAATAACAGCAGTGAAAAATGGTTGTCTGTTTACGTCTGTGGGCTGCATACTTTTGCAGTCCTCAGTTGCAAATGAAGTACTGAATATCATTTCAAAATGTAAGTTTATTTGTCTGTTTGCTATTGGTACATTTGAATTGAGGATATGTATAATATACACTGTGGGTCCTGTAAGATGCATCCGAGACTGATATGAATACCTTGAAATTAGCCTCGATATCTTGAGCGTTGACCTCAGTCATAGCTGCTGCTTCATTGTAAATCAGCATTCTAGTGGAACAACACAACAACAAAAATTGTCACCATCCGAAACTTACAAGCTTCCTTTTATGTGGTTTGTTTTTGTTAAACTGGTCTGGGATGTATGTTTGCTTAGCTTGTGTACTATGCAAAAGCTCAACTGCAGTAGCTACAGTAACCAGCATCCCCAAAGATTTGGCCCAGGGCTTTAACTGTGAGTAGGTTTAGATACTAGCCACACTCAGAATGTAATTCAGATGGAGGGAATGAGTGGTGGGTAAAAAAAAATGTAGCCTGAATGGTCTCTGGAAATCCATTAGCCTTTGTTCCTGTCACACATGCTTATTTGTAAATGTGTCTTTTAGAATGCTGTTGCCGGGCGTCTCCAGGTGGCTCATGCGTTCTGAGCACGTGGCTCCCTCGTCTTCCTCTTTTATGTTCAGAGCATACAAATAGAAACAGACCTTTCACTTTTGACATCGCACTGATAAGGTAATCAATGAACCGTGGTTCATTGTTGAGGGAAAGGTGTGTGTGTGTGTGTGTGTGTGTTTGTGTGCACACGCGTGCGAGTGCGCGCGTCTGCACACGTTAAATATTAAAAGCTTCCTATTTGTTTTAAATATGCTATACAGCCTTGGTTTTTCGAAAGAGCTCTCACTTTTATAAATGATATTTCTGACAGAGACATGTTATTTCAAAAGCGAGGACAACTCTACCAGCTAGGGCTGATTGTTGCTTGTATTTCTGTTCAGTGTTGCATTTCGCAGCGTCACTCAAACGTGACAAAATGACGAAACCATGAAATCGCCTTGATAAGCCTCAGGTTTACACGTTCCCCATCTTAAGGCAAGTATCGGTAAACTGTTTAGAAACAGACATAACTCATAAAAAGCTTTTTATTTATTTGTTTGCTTGTTTGTTCATTACTGAGTTGTCAGTAGCAATTGGCAACATGATATAGTCACGTCCGTAGGTGTCCGTGTAAGAAAAGATTGAAGTAGATGGATTCTCTGACACTGAAGAGACGTGGAGTGACATGTGGACCTAGAACTCCACACAGAACCATGGCAAGATCATTTACCATTCTGTGGTATCAGCCACATGTACAGGAATGTTCCCAAACACCTAAGAGCTCCGCTCACATAACACGCACACAAATGCCTGAAAGATAACTGAAAGAGTTTGACATACTCAGCGTAAGATACCTTAGCAGTGTGTGTGCCATCTGACAGAAATCTGTGGGGCCATTACACATGTAGACAATGCAAAGTCATTTGTTCATCGCTATGTCTGTGGATGGTAGGTTCTTTGGTAATAGGACCTCAGGGAGGTCACGTGGCTCAGTGAGTTATTACGTCTTTTATATTGCACGTGAACTGTGAGGTCTCGCAGGTGCTAAACCCTGACTGAACCTAGGCCTACATTTACAATTTATGTCTTCATACACATGAACCCAACATAGCATGAGAACTGTGAACTAACAACCGCTTTAGGATAATGAGGTTGAATATTGGTGAATATTTGTTGAATCACACACTGCATTCACTCCAGTGAACATTTATTGTAAACATTGAACAAAGGTTTTTGTAGCTTCAAAATCATAAAGGACATAACAGATGTCTTTATAAAACAAAGTGCAAAAGGCAAAATCGGTTTTCAGTGACTCATTTCTTCTCATATTCATCAGAACCAATGGTGTCTTACTGGTTAACTGGTTTGTGGATCTGAGACTGGGCCAAACATGACAAGTGTGCATTCTCCAGATGTTTCCCCAACAGGCCTGTCCGTGAGCTCGGCTAGCCAGCTCTTAATCTTCAGCTCAAAAGCGATGCCCTCCTTCTACTGACAGACGGGCTACAAAGGTGGCTGCCTGACTCATTTTTCTGTGAGGTATCGATGTGCAATCAAGGTTTCCTAGCGAGATCCTGGTAGGTCCCTCGCACTGGCCGCAGTTTATCGATTTGTCCCAGCTTGGATTATTATTGTGCTGCTTTTTTTATTCAGGGCACTAGAATAACGGTGCATTCGGAAATAAGTCTGAACCCAACGAAATTGACTTTAGCTTAATTAAATAATAAAGTAAAAGCCAAGACTAGTAAAATAGTATAACAGTGGGGCAGTGGTTCAGGTAGTGGACTAGTAATCAGAAGGTTGCCAGTTCAAGTCCCACCACTGCCAAGTTGCCACTGTTGGGCCCCTGAGCAAGACCCTTAACACTCAATTACTCAAGATGTATTCAGTAATTATTGTATTGCTTTGGATAAAATGCCATAAATGTAAAATGTGGAGCAAACTAACATCGGGGTGACTAAGGTTTCTTAGTGATAGGTATGTCATGATGACACATATCTAATAAGTTATAAGCTTGTCTGATCATTTGGCTAATACCTATGTATTCAGCATTGGTGTGATCTTTAGATGCATCCTGTACAGCTGAAGGTGGGATATGATGTATTAATTGCAGGCATATCCCATATCTTAGATAGCGCACATCATACCATACTGGATTATCTGAAGAAATTGGGGTCTGATATTTTGGTGGGAAAATATTATTCCTCTGGCTTTTTGGATTCTCTTTCACCGAATACACTGGAAGTATTGAATCTATGGTGCTGGAAAAAGACCTTAACAGAACACCGTATCACAGCAGGCTGTCTGGTTTATTGTAAAGTGAGCTATACAAGAAGTGTATAGCTGTATTGCAGGATCAGACTGGGTTTAAAGTGGATGAACATTAAACTGTTATTATGACAATAAGATTGTAGTGCAGATTTCCATTCCAATATCTTTGTATTTATCCACGTTCTAAAAAGCATCGCATCCTTTTGCTTCTTACAATCTTCTTGTAACTTCTCCGCGTTCTTCTGGGCTAAGCAGCTATTTTTGAGCATGCTTGTGCTTCTGTGATTCTGGCAGCCCGCGCCCACACCAGCAGTCTTATTTTTTTTTTTACTGTATCTCACGTCTCAGACAGAACGAAGGTGCTGAACCTGACCTCGGGAGAGTGCTGGCAGCTGCCAGGGGCTGTGTTCACTTGCTTGGCGGAGGCCATTACAGCACTGATGCAAAGACCCCATTAATTTCCCTGCTTGGCCCGTGTTTCATCACAAGCCTTTGTTGACCCTCAAGGACAGTGGAGAAATGGGGGGAAAAACATTTTTTTAAAAAGATGTAGATGGGGAAGATGCTACCTACGGCAATCCATAGGGTTGTTTTGTATTCTCCACCTGTCTGCCAGCATAGCCTGCTGTATGTGCTCTGTGTAAAAACAACAGGCCCACTGTAAACATGGGGGGTGTTCTCGGGTGCGATTCTTTGCTACGAGCAGTCTCATCAACAGGCCCATCAACTTCACCGTAATCAGTAGCATCTGGGGTGTCGTTTTTGCCCATCCAGTCTGTATTTCTTAAGAACGGTAGAGCCTAATAATGGCTTCCAGCCGTCTGTGTGTAATAATTCTCAGCACTGGCTCACAGGAAGAGGGGCGGAGTAGCGCCTCCTGTCATTTTTGTCGTGAGCTCCGCGGTATAATTGGCCTCCCGCTGCTCATGGCAGAGGTAGCCGGGCTGTGCAGTGGAGCCGCACTCCACCAGTCCCCGTTGTCCTGCATCTCTGAAGCTGAGTGACAGCCAGCTCGCTGCACAGGTGAGCCTGAGACTTTGGATCGGTCCTGGTTCCCCGAGCCGTTTAAACTCTATTTCATGTGCCTGCTCATGTCATCTCTTCTTCGTGACTTTGTTCTCTCACACCACTCACATTCTTCGTATTGTCTAATTTCACACAGATTGAAATAATAAGCTTTACTGGCATGGCTAGGCAATCACCATAATGCCATCTGAGGTTGCCGAGGTCTCTGCATACAATCAGGCAGATTTGCTTGTCATGGCTTTGTTAAGGAATATTTATATGCAGATGAAGACATTTAGCTGGCATTAAATCATAACTACACATTTATCCGGGGTGGGGTGGGGGGGTTCAAATTGCACAATTTTGCTTCCATAAAGATGCTGGGATCCACCTCCCCTTAAACTTTTAACCATTTAACTATTTTGCACCTTTCTCTCTACTCAGGGAAGGGGAGGAGGTGAGAGAATGACAGGGCAGCAGTTCCCCAGAGTCTTTTAAATATAGCAGTGTTCAAAGCCTCATCCTCAAACAGCCAGAAGCAAAAGTTCAGACAGACAGATGTAATGTGTGGGTGCCTTTGCTTCTTTTCGCCAATGTCAGTGTGTCATTAGAAATGCTAGTTTCGGCCTAGATCTGTCCATTCTGCTAGCTGAACTGTCTCACATAGTTTTGGGGGGGAGTGTTTTTCTAAGTTCTGTGGGCCTGCACATGACGTGCTCACAGGAACTTGGTCTCCAGTCTCTTACTTGGTTTGCATATTTTTAACAACTTATAATTAGAAATTGGACTCGTTATGTCTCATCTGGAGTAGGCAATGTATGCTTTTTTGTCCATACACAAAAGATTATTCATAAAAAGCTTTTAAAGATATATCTAACCTAAAATACTACTGTAAGTTTTTGACCACATGCTCTATGTTGTGGTAATGGTGATCTAGTAAACAGTGTGAGTAGGCCCAGTTGTTCCAGTCAATTCAGTTTTGGATCTGACTTAGTCACCTTGGTGTTTGCTCCAGAATTCCCTTCGAATGCAACATCAGCCAATCGAGGAGAATTCAGAGAATCTCAGAAGAAAAGACTGAAAATGGCCAAGAAGAACATTTCCAAAGGAGCCCATCTGTCTGCAATTTGCTAAATAGTTTGCAAAAATCAAGTTAATGAGAAGAAAAACAACCCAGTTGTTACTTTCCCACAACGTATACGAAGATCACTGCAAACGTCAGATGTTTTGGAAAGCCCTAGGGCGACCGCTGATCTGTAGGTTACTCACGTGCTCTTTAACGTGGAGCGATGGCAAGGCGAATACACATGCTGGAAGAGCGAGATTTATTAAGGGCAAATCCAGAATCAGAGTCATTAGAACAGTCCAGGGCCAGTTTACCAACACGGAAAGACCTGAGAATTCATGTTAAACTAAACAAAAGTACACGAAGACAAATTGGATGCAGGATAAAAGAAACAGGCTACAAGAAATGAAAACTAGGAATTACTCACAGTGGAGAGTATTACATGCACTGAGGTTAGGATTAACAAACGCAAGCTAGAGTTACAATGACCAGCAAAAACACAGGCAAAATGGCAGGGTTTACATACATGAGCTAATAAGAGTTAAAAAGACATAGGAGCAACTCATGAGAACAGTGAAATGCAAAACAAGGACTGGAACGGGAATGGAGAAAATGAAACGACAACATGAGACAAGGAAACCATGGAGACAGGGAAACCACGGAAACAGGGATGCTAGGAGGGTGGCCAGTCCTGACACACTCGATAACTTCTGTGTTCATGAGTCTACAATAAAGAAACAAAAATTCTGACTAAGCCTGGGCCACCTGGATATTCTCTAACACAAGTGGAGCCAGACACAGCCAGAACTGTGGAGCACTGGTATGGAGTGTGGTGCAGTTGTGCACTAGTATGGAGTGTGGTGCAGTTGTGCATTGGTATGGAGTGTGGTGGAGTTGTGCATTGGTATGGAGTGTGGTGGAGTTGTGTACTGGTGTGGAGATGTGTACTGGTGTGGAGCACGGTGGAGTTGTGTACTGGTGTGGAGCATGGTGGAATTGTGCTGCTCATTTGGAAATTATTAAATTATATTATTAAAGTATTTCAACATTCTAAAACTAGCTATATTTTCAAATTCATTTTCAATTCTAATGTTTCATATTTTAGAATAGATAAGTCAGGGCGCTGATGTTATTTAAATACCATGGAATGATTTGATACAGGCCATTTAAGTAAGACCAAAACTATACGTACTGAAAATCTATGGCTCATTGTAAATGAATGGGCCTGAATGCCCCCAGCCTGCTGCACAAGACTGAGCAGCAGCTGCACAGAGCATTTGGTAAATAATTGCTGCCTATTTGTTACAGAATGGAAACACTAGGTGCAGGTGCTCGAGCAGAATGGACTTTTATTGACAGAGCAGGCGGACAAATCTGAAGGGCAATCCAAAAAACCGGCATCAACCAGGCAGAGATCAAACTACGGCGACTGGGCTTCCACAGGCTAGACAAAGACCCGGGATCGGCAAACCCAGTCACAGGCTTGCAAAGACAAGAGGACAGGCAGAGGAATCACGGCTCAGTAACTCGGAGTGGAACACGGGAGACTTCACAGAGAGCTGGGGGAGCAGAGCTGCATACGTGTAAAGGATAATGAGTGAAGACGGGGGCGGAGTTGTTGGTTAGAAGGTTGGCCTGTCAGAGCACCCATATGAGGCTGGGGGCGAGACAAAGTTCATCAGTGACCTTGTTCTTTTGAAGAGAATTTGGAGTGTTCCCCTGGGTAAATAGGACTGCGTTTATTATTATGACTTAGTAGGAGGAGGTATTCCTGCAGAGATCGAGTTCACTTCAAAGGGCTTCTCCAACGTTTTCTCCCAACCGTCAGCCATGGGAATTGGTTGTTGTTGAGCTGTAGTGGCTTGGCCAGTCCATCTCACACTCGTCTGGCCCTTTTCTTTAGCAGAATGGAGAGCGAGGAGCTCATTTGATCTCTTGGCCAGAATCCAACACCAGTTAGCAAGTCAGGTTCAGGGTGCCCAGGGGGTTGTGCCAAACACAGAGTGAAAACCGTTCTTTCTAGGTCCATTTAAACACCACTGTCACCACTCAACATTCTCTTGACATTAAAACTTTTTCACTGTGTGACCTGTACTGTTTGGACACGTAATAATTATCTGTGGGGACAAAAAGTTGAGACATTAAAAAAGTTGTGGTGCTTTTAACAGCATGTTGGTGTCAAAATGACTAAACATATATTTGTATTTATGGATTCGTTAAATTATTGTACTGCAAATTAATTATTTCTTCATTTTTTTGCTGGTGTGACTGTTGACTGTATTTATCAGTTAGGTTTAGGTCCATCTTTATTACTGTTGCTTGCTTAGTTAATCCAGATTCACATTTGATTTACAGGTAAAGATAGCCAATTGTAGTGAATATCAGCAGTTAGGGTCCTGGGACACTAGACAGGATTTTATGTGCCTGTATGAATATTGTCACTTTTCCTTTTAGTAACGATCATTAACTTTGTGATCATTTACGTCACCACTTTGGTCTGAAATTACTGTTAGAAGGACACAGGAAGAAGAAAAGTCAACAACGGAGAGCAACTGAAAGGGTAGAAACAACTATTGGCTATCAGGTGCTTTTCTTTTGGAATTCATATCCGTGATGTTTATGAAAGACACTTTCGATTAAAACTCATTCCCACAGCTGCCGAGAGAACATCCATGTTACATACATTTCTCTCCAAAACAATTTGTCAGGCTTTTCCCTGTCTGCAAACCACATGCTGCTGGTTGGACAACTCTAGTTCTCATTTGAGTTTTGCTTGAAAGTGACTCAGAGCAGTTTCCTGCTCATTTACGGCTTATGCTTACATTATATTACTTTAACAATGAATCTTTTCCTTATGTGCCCTCCAAAAAAAGTACTTTGAATTTGTAATTACTTTGCATTATTTAAGTTGGGTACACATGTCTTGTCAGTTCCTTTGTCAGGACATTTTGGGCAGTATTCACACTGCTCATTGTAGGTTTATCACATAGCCTGGCTCTGTTTCCAACATGATATTTCTCACCTGTCGTGGTTTTCTGGCCACCTGGTATGATTGAATTATCCAAATGATATATCTGGGGCAGAGGTTTCCATTTATTAAAGATATTTGATGGTAATATCCTTCAGTTTGATTAATCACTCTTAAAATACATGTTGTAATAAATGTTTGCAGAATCTGTATTCTGGCTTTGCCTCTGCCCTTGTTAGCAGGCATTCATCTACAACATAAAGCTCGTGGAGAAAGTTGCTAGTCGGCTTTTGTTTGCAGAAGTTTGCAAACGGGCCAATTTACCCCTCCCTCTGATCAATGGACCGTCCAACATCCCACACTTATAAACACTGCATATATCTCACAGACAATAAATCAGCAGGGTGGGTAAGTCACCAGAGAAATCAGCCTACTGCATTGCTGATGAATTCCGAAGGCGACGGCATAAAGGAATAATAATGACAAAAAAGCTTATTTCCTCAAACAGGCCTACACTTGCCAGATGCACGACGCTTGATCCGGATTAAGACCCCAGCAGTGGGCACAGAGCGGACCAAGAATAGCACAGCCCTGATTGTATCAATAAGCCCCCATTAGAAAGAGCTCGAAGGACAGCGTTTCTTTTTTTTAACTGCTCAAGGATAAAATCTCTCCGTTGTGAGATGCAGAAGGAAGTGACTGGCCTCAGGAACCCAAACAGCTGCTCCGCTCAGTCCCTTGCGGGAGATGTGTATCGGCAGATCTTTACTTGTAGCGAATCCTGTTTCTGATCATCAATATTGGTCCAGTGAAAAGTGGAAGAAGTTGGAAAAAAATGAAAGGAAATCATAGCTTGCCGTTGCTGGTGTTATGTTGGAAAGTCCCAGGTGAGGAGAAACAAGGGAAGGTGACAACACTACACAAACCTGACAGCACTACATATTTGACATAATACTAAATAGTGATAATCATTCGCATGTTTGCGTGTTTCTAGGGGGAGGAGGGTCAAGATCATGTCAGTCATTGGAACACATCGTAGGACTTGTCAGAGTAGGAAGGGAAATACACAACAATTCTGACATGCTAGACTTTTGCCCGGGGATGTCATGGGACATCCCAGACGCCACATCAAGGTTCTTTAGTTATGTCACACTACAATGCCTCTTTCCTCATGACAGCTGTTACTGTTATGTTAGTAAGTGCCAAATGACAAAAAACATGGGAATATACTGATATTATTCACAGAGCTCCCTAGTAACCTTTCCTTAGTTTTCTGTCAACTTGAATACGTGTTCCAAATGCAAATGTAAACTAATCCAAATCTAAATAGCACATGTGATGCTTCTGAAAGGGTAGATTGTAAGAGAGTACATGTACATTATAAGAGCGTGTATATATACATTATAAAGCAGGTTTAAGGATGTCATTTAGCATTTTTATTATGTTTGCAAATGGTAACAAACAGAGGTACCATATATTCAGAATGATGTTAAGGGTACTGCTTCATAAATCATATACCACTAGATGCCCATTTGGGACTGTTCTGAAAATGGACTGAATAGGGGAAAAAAACATTTCTCACAGATTGAAAGGTCCTATTCATGTGTACCACGAAGGCTGAAGCTGGCTATATTTTTCACGCTGATAAGGATCATGACTTAACCATCTTAGTCGATAACACTAAATATTGCACCGAATTGAGTAATGTTTATGTCATAATCTTTCCCCGCGGTACCGTTGCTTCAGCTCATACGAGAACCCAAGTCAGAAGTCAGGAAGCCTGAGATCAGAAGTGAGATTTGCCATTGAACTTTGTCTGGATATTGCCTTTATAGTGTTGAATGACTGGGAAGTTCCTTAACAAGTACGGTCCTGGAATAGTCATTGGGATATTTCTGCCAAGAACTTTGCTCCTGGTTAAAAAACAAAACAAAACAAAACAGTATTTTAGTGGTAATAATAATATTAATAATAATAATAATAATAATAATAATAATAATAATAATAATTATTATTATTATTATTATTATTATTATTGTTAAGTAGCAATTGCTACAATCATTACCTAATTATGTATTAGTTCCTGTCAACAAACCTTACAATGCATCCCAACTAAGTAGAATTTCCTTCCCCGCTTACCAGAAAGGGGTTTGTGTTGGTTAATAGTGAGAAGGAAGGCTTACGTCATTTACACTCTACAACAGGAACGGCAACACTCATGCACTGCAGCAACACACAGATGGGGAACGGAATTTTATTCTCACACATCTGGCATCACATTGTCATGTTTGTGTAATATCCTTTTTAAAAAAATGAGCAGTAATATCCAGTCCACTGGGTCACTGGTCTGAAGGACATTAAGGCCTTAAGTGATCTACTTAGTAATGTTTAGCTTACTGCTTTCTTAAGAGGTACACAAAATAGCTAATGTCTACCACTTACTGGTAGTGTTGTTAGTTCTGATGTACAGTTTATGGAATCTTGGCATGTATGAATTTTTGTACTGAGTTTCTTAGCCTTGTGGAGAGTTTAGAGTGGTTCTGCTGTACTGCTCTGGTATATCAGACACCTTAAAAAAAAAAAAAAGATTTGACTTGCCATGATAATGTCAGATCACACAAATTCAAACTACAATGCACTCTTCAGGCTTTGTTTCCTGCTGTGATGCTTATCATAAAGGAATCGTATCGTAATTATCATATCGCACTGTGATTTATCAGATTGATTTTGGCGAGAAGCCTTGTTGGTTATGGATATCATGGCAGGCATTTGGCATGAGAGCCCTTGGCCACTTGACAGTCCTGAGCACCAGCTCCAACTGCAGTGGCTGATGTTGACCTGGTAAAAATAAGAGCAAATCTAATTCCAGTTCTGACCAGTGCTGTGCTCTCCAACCAGGAGCATCCCACAGACATCCACCTGTTCAAAGAACGTTTATCAGGGTTTATGTCATTTGGTGCTGTGGTGAATCTTGTGAAAATAAATGAATGTCCATCAGGTTAATGAGGCTTTGAAAGACTGAATGCACTTAGCCTGATGTGTGGCACATGTAAGAGACAGTAGCCTTTAATGCAGGGGTCCATGCAGAAGCAGCAGTGCAATATGGATAAGTGATTGATTGCAAACGTTTTGGAGTTCCAAGGGACAAGATCCTCAAAAATGTTCAAAGAATATTAACAAGTCTGAACACCTATGTGGGTGTCATGACATGCGACTCCCTGAGTGGCATTTATCAGCATGGTTTTTAACATCTTCCTTTAAGTCTCTTCCCTAGCCGTGTCTTATCAAATTTACAAGCTGATTTTGCCCTCAGCTTGCTAATTAGGGGTCTTCAGCTGGGGCATTGCAAAGTGGCTTCGTGACCATGCGTATTGAAGTGAGTACTGTGTGTAATTTGGTGACTTTGTGTCCCCTTCACCTTTAAAAAAAAATACCATTACTTTGACTGGTTTTTATAGGAATTATTCACATCCACTCTGGAAATGTTAATGATATGCCTGTGATTCAAAAAGCACTTTGAAAATGTTGATATTGTATAAAAACCACTTTGTTGTTATTTTACTATAGGGGACAATATACCCAATAGTTTATCCAAAATTACGTGGTGATGCTTCTTAGTTTAAGACCTCACTGTGCTTTTTATTTAAATCTGTACACAATCTTCTCACATTAGGTATTAGACTAGGAAACTGCAGGGCCAGTTAGTAATCAACCGATCAGTTGATAAATCAGTTGACAAATCAACAACCAGTTAAGCAGTTATGAAATTAAGGATAACTTGACAGGTAAAGGGTTAAACAATTTGATCATCACAAATGAGTTAAAACTAAACTGAGTAAATGATTTGCTCTTAGTTGCAAATGACGAGAAAATCAACTGGTGATAAACAAAAATGCTAATATGAAAATAAACCTTTGTGATCTGATCAGTTAATCCAATAAATTCTACAACTGGTGAAATGTGAATACGGCTATAAACAGAAAGTGGAAGTTATATTACAGCAGAGTGTTGTGTACAATTTATAGTGTATTTATTGTATTCATCCTCCTGTTGGACTGTTCTCTGCATCCCAGCGTACTCGGGCTGTGCTGTCCTTCACTGTTCATGTCAACATGGCACCATGTCCTGGAGAAACTGCCATTTCATTCCTCGTACAGCATGTCTCGTACAGAAGGACTGACAGACTTGACTTTGCCTTGACTTTGACTGTGTTTTGCTAAACTTCTTTACTGCACTAGAAATTCTAGGAAATATACGTCCGCAGTTATGACTTCTTCCATCAAATTGTTTTCAGAGCAAAACAACAGCATTGGTGAATGAATGTCCTTTTTAAAAAAATGTCTGAAAAACGCCAAAATAAAACTGACTGGATGCCAAAATGCTGAACTACTCTTTTAGATTGACTTTGACCTGCACTGGGAAATGAAATCTGTTTTGAAGAGTCACCTCATTACAGCATGTCTGCTGCTCTCCCAGCCTACTCGCAGGTGCTTGTGGTGCCCCAAAACGAACGGCTGCAGTGATATTGCAGGACTGCTCTGTTTGGGGGAAGGGAGGAGAAGGGCGTTCAGATTTTTGCCATTGCTAAGCCATAGGTGAATGGGAGATGAATTAACACTTGTGTGGTACTAAGTGAACATCTCTAAACGATCCTTCACCTTTTCAAATTACAAACAATAAAACCATCACGCTCCTTTCCTGTCAGGGAAAACCTGGTTGCTATATTTTATTTGTTGTTTTGATTGTTGGTTCATCTATTGCATGTTAAACCTAGGAGCAGCGGGCAATACTGGTTTGTATGACGGCAATACATGTTAAAATGGGGGAAAAAACGCAAAGTTAACTAAATGTCATGTCAAAGCTTCCTTATGCAATGGAATGATTAAAGCTATGATGTCAGTGATTTAGATTTCAATAGATACATTTGAAACTATTTACCCTCATTGATTTAATGGGTGTGACAGTGTTCAAATAGCCATCTCATTATTTTTTGCCATGTCATTTATATATATATATTGACAACTTGACAACTTGACAACTTGTCTGAACAAAAATGGGAGAATTAAAATCTTTTAGAAAAATTCCAATGTCTTAATGCACTGTACTGTGCAAATGTTTTAGGCAGGTCTGAAAAATGCTGTAGACTAAGAATCCTTTCAAACATAAAAATAAACAATTTTATTTGTCTCAATTTACAAAGTGAGCAAACAAAAGAAAAATCTAAATCAAATCAATATTTGGTGTTACTACCCTTTGCCTTCCAACCAGCATCAATTCTTATAGGTACACATAGGCACAATGTCAGGGAATTTGTAGGATTATAGTCAGGTGTATGATCAACCAATTATACCAAACAGGTGGTAATGATCATTAATTTCACATGTAGGTTGAAACAGTGATTAACTGAAACATAAACAGCTGTGTAGGAGGCTTAAAACTGGGTCAGGAACAGCCAAACTCTGCTACCAAGGTGAGGTTGTGGAAGACAGTTTCATGTCACAGGTCATACACCATGGCAAGACTAAGCACAGAAACAAGACACAAGGTAGTTATACTGCATTAGCAAGGGCTCTCCCAGACAAAGATTTCAAAGCAGACTGGGGTTTCAAGATGTGCTGTTCAAGCTCTTTTGAAGAAGCACAAAGAAACGGGCAACATTGAGGATGGTAGACGCAGTGGTCAGCCAAGGAAACTTAATGCAGCAGATAAAAAACACATCAAGCATATTTCCCTTGAGCAGTGCCATCAGCTGAGAGCTGGCATAAACTAGTGGGACCCAGGTACACCCATCTACTGTCCAGAGAAGTCTGACCAGAAGTGGTCTTCATGGAAAAGTTGCAGCCAAAAATCCATACTTCTGACATGGAAACAAGGTCAAGCGATTCAACTGTCTGGGATTACATGAAGAGACAGTAGATCTGTGGTCAGCCCAATTCCTAACACGGACGTTTATTAAACCATGTTCTTATGTGAAGAAAGCCCACTACCGAGCAAGTTTAAGCATGTTAATTACAAACTTCATTCTTATCGTACACTTTGCATATTGACCCATGTCTGCCTAAAGTATTTGCCATTGTGGCACTTTAATAAACATGCTTGTTCTCTCTGTCCTTCACTCACAAGTCATCACCTTTGGTCCTTTTCAATTAGAGTGCCGTCGATGGTCTTTTCGCCCACCAGAAGGGGATTACAAACAAACTTATCACAGACCAAATGAATTTCCCCAACCCTCGTTGCGCACTTCAGTTTCATTAGATCATTCTAGAAGGGGGTGGGTAGGAAGGGGGGGGGGCGTTGGGCACTAGATTTTTATGGCATTAGGCGGGGTGCCAAGTCACTATCAAAACAGAACGTAGTCAACCCGGCATTGCCCAAGTTTAAGCCATTAGTAACATACCCCTCCAGCAGATCCAAATATTTGTCTCCTTTGCACTTGGCATAGCCTTCCCCTCACACTCGGAGCACCTGTTTGTGAGGCTCATCCAGGCTGTGTGACAGGCATGCTTGCTAGAGGGTGCACTCCTCTTAAACTCTCACACCACGGATCCTTTGGTTGCTTGGCTTATCTCTAACCAATTTTTACCGTGCCATGTATGGCACAGAACGGACAAGAAATCAACAAATCAGCGATGTAGGCCAGACTTTCTTGAGGCTTTTATCTCAGCCAGAAGGTCAGCCTGTGTTTGTTTCTCATCATACATGTCCAAAACCTTTTTTCTCATTCTTGCCGTGAAGCCACCAAATCGCACTTCATCAGCAGGTTCAGTCCTGTCTTTTCATGGGATATGCTATTGGGGTCACATAAGGTGACATGAGGAAGAAAGGTCAATTCACCACAGTCTATTAGCTCCCAATTTGTTTGTGTTTCTCCCTCCCAGCATCGAGAGCACTCCCCGCCTCCCTTGGCCTGTTCCCGGGCATGCCAGCGGTCATTTATTGTCAGCGGTATAAATAGGATGGCAGGACCACTGAGGCAGGTGGTCGAGTCTGAAAGCTCAGCTTCCTTCTCCGACAGTAACGCCGCCAGAGCCCTTGCGAGAGACTGGAAAGGCTCGCTCACGGCATGGGGTGCTCTGCGGGGTCCCTCTTTACACTGGGACCCCCTGCTAGACCCTGTAATGCTAACCGCTAAGTGAAAGCTCGACTGGTGCAAAGACCTGCCCCATTCTGTGGTCACCGCGAGTCCCGGGACTTCGGGTAGGCGAGCCTTTGACCGTTAACACGTTAGCCCAAGAAGGCTACTGTTCATTTGAGGCTTAAATCAAAAGATGAGGTTTATCCATCTAAAGTTGTAGTGGTATTGGTCCGCCGTAGTGACAGGACCAGAACTGCAGTCCGAAAGTAATCCCATTTCTAGCGCGCCGATAATGAAGCAACAGTGCCGATAATGTCAGCAACACATGACTCAATTGTATTGCTCCCCGCTGTGTATCTGTCCCGTTTTGACTGGGGGTGGCCAGGCTTGTCTAGGCAGGCTGTGTGCTGCTAATCGCCATGAAGGCGGCGTCTACGATATCCGGCAGCACACAGCAGGCCTGGAAAGCCCTGCTGAGCGCTGAGGAGTTATCTTGGGAGGCAGGTCCTCCCTCCATCATCCTGCCAATAGAGACAGCACAGTGGACCGCGCTCTTCAGAGATAAGCAGCCCAGACTGGGCCCTTCTGCCAGACCCTGACACACTACTGTGAAACAAAAGTAGATTCACATTATTCTGTGTTTCATTGAAATCAGTTTTTGTAAACTTGCCAATGCTTGTTTTTATATTATTTGATTTTTTTTTTTTAAAGTTGGATCTTAATTAGTGATCGCGTGTGTAATGCAGCTTGTTTTTATAAATGGTTGGATTTTTTTCCCACTTTCTTCCCCACTTTCATCCAAATACATCACTTGAAGAGAAAGAAAAAGGAGGAAAATAGATTTAACTGAAGATGCTGTGATATTATATGAAAAAAATCTACTGCAGTTTCATATGACTTTGGCTGTATTTTCTGTGAAAGAAAATGGGCTTAGTATGAGCCCTGCCATGACAGGTCTCCTAAGATGCAGAAGGCTGAGAGCTATCTGGGTCAGCCAAACTGTCTTCATGAATAAAAAGGCTGGTTTTATTTTATTATAGAGAGCCGTGTGCATGAATAACGTGCAGCTCTTTGAAAGAGAGGGGGATTGTTTGAGTTCTATATTATTTCCAGCTCAAATCTTATTACCAGTCTCCTCTTTCAGCTGGCAATAGGGATGCTAAGTTTTATTCACAACCACCAGGCTGTTTCCCCCTCTTGAGAGAAAAGTTGTGTTTAAAGGTTTGCTAGAACTCCATGGTGTTGAGTTTTTCTTGTTTATTTGTACTCTTGACATATTACCGAATGCAGATGTCATGCTGCAATGTAAACATCACTTAAAAAATAGGTCTGTAACTAGGTATGTCCTGTATACAGTTCACCACAGCTTGCTTGAAACATCTGGAGTTTTGCTAAAACAGAATGGCAAAGACAGCAACATCGACAAATTAAGAAAAAGATGCATTGCTTTTCACTAAAGTTTCCAGATCATTGATCATTGCAGTTCCTGAAAGATCTTCTAAGGTTACTGCTTCATCTGAAACCTAGAACTGTAACACTTAGACCGACTGTAGCGCTGCATCCATTAAAGAGCTAAAAAAAAAAAAAGTAATAAAACCATAACATTGGCTGGTATTATTTTACATGCTCACAAAATAAGCAGACACCAGTGGTTTTAATAAAACTTGTGTGGTTGTCATGTTTCCTTTGTCAGATTTGACTGAGAAATTCACTGTTAATTGTAGAAACTGAATGCAGTGCAAAGGGACGTGCCAGTGCGGTGCTAAAACTAAACTTTCTCTCTGACCGTGTAAGCCTGTCTTTATCAAAACGCTTCTTGATCGAATTTCCTGTTAACGACATATTTTTGATATAAAAAAAGAAACAAACTATTGTGCAGCTGTGTTGATTCTGGCAAGCATTAAATCTAAGCCCTATTACATGTGCTATTTAGTGCCTCTGCGCTTTTGGGGAATTGGAACACGTACACACACTGCTGATGAAAGTCTTTGTGGGGCCAACTTACACTCCACACGAGGTTCTGTAGTTAGCATCCGCATCACTGTTTATTCATGTGGGCACCAGACTGTGCGAACAGATTATGTGTTTCCAGTAGATGCATGAACCATTGTTTATGATTTCTAATTTAATATACGGAAATACCTAAATTGAGACTTTTATCCGTCTGCCTTGGGGGTTATATCTCCCTTATGAGCCTCATTTTCAGAAACGGTAATAAAGCATGACAAAATCTAACTGTGCAATGCAATCAGCAGCGCTTCTTTCAAATTTATTTATTTATTTATTTATTATTATTATTATTATTTTTTTATTGTGTATTTTGCCGCTTGAATGTTTGTCTCACAGGAAATGAATGCGTTCACAGTGCTGTGGCACGACAGTGAGCAGAAGTTGTTAAGCCAGTTCCACCACACTGGGAAGATGGAAGCCAGTTCACTCCAGCATGTCTCTAAATGTCTCTGGATGGAGGAGAGAGAGCGTGTGTCGGCTCAGGACGGGCAGCGGCGGGCAGCGAGCTCTGGGCCGTGTCTAATGTGTTAGGAAACCCGCCGAAGGATCCGTCCTGGTGTCTGCTGCTGATATTCCAGTCTGCCTGATGCTTTGAGGTGTTTACTTATTTTTTCTGCCATCACTGAGCCTGCAGAAATGCAGTGATTGTGGGGAGAGCCACCTCATTGCCACCTTGTTGGCCGGGCACAGATAACACACCTCCACCTCTTGCGTGCTTCATAGAGTTACACTGCCTGTGACATTTAGTGTTAAAAAAATTTAAATAACTTTCAGTTTCTCCATTTAAAAAAAAATAAAAAATTTGTCTGCTTTTCAGAGAATTTATAGAAAACCGGTAATATTTGTTTATTGTTTTATGTGCATTCAGAGGAGTTGGTATGGGCACCATGTGACCCGGGCAGCTATCTCTGATCTCACATTTGTATTTTTCTTGTTTGTGAAGGGCAAACTGCAGCCTGTGTTTGCAGAGGGCAAAGAGCAAGTCTGATGTGAAAACAATTTGAACCCCCCGAAATGTAATTTCCCTTCCGCCCCACCCCATGTCCACCCTGCCTCCCCCGCTGTCTGGGGGAGGCAGATGTGCATAGCGACTCCCTGTGCGAGCGTGTGGGGTAAACTGGGTGTTAGCAGGCCACGCGGCTTAGAGGCACACCGCCGATGGTGAAGTTAATAACCCCGGCTACTGCAATCAGCCCCAATGAGAGTGCTGTGCAATATGAGAGAATTGGTATTCACTGTGTCCACTGCAAACAATGAATTATTAATACCTGCTTCTAAGCAAACTTCTCATTCTGTAAAGGCGAGGTGCACGGCAGTGTGGTAAACGCTGGAAAGAGAAGAGAATATAAAACACCCCACTCCTCTAAAACACCGCGGAGACCGTCAAACACCCCGCTCCTCTGAAACACCATGGAGACCTTCAAACACCCTGCTCCTCTGAAACACAGCAGAGATGGTCAAACACCCCACTCCTCTGAAACACCATGGAGACCGTCAAACACCCCGCTCTTCTGAAACACAGCAGAGATGGTCAAACACCCCGCTCCTCTGAAACACCATGGAGACTCACAAGTCTTGGTCTTGGGGTGGTTAGCTTGTATTCTGTATATGTTTAATGTGGAATGCACTGGTGAAATTCATTGGTTTTATTTGAAAATGAATTGTAAGTGTAATAAATTGTAGAGCTGATTGGAGAATGCATTTTTGGGGGGAGTTGCTCAGACTCCCTTGTTTTTCTTTGTAAGCTCTTGTGAAGTGCATGAGGAACATTGTTGCCAGTAAGCTCGTTATTTGCGGGCCAAAAATGGCTTCTTGTCTCTAGTCTTCAGGGCACCTTTTGAAAGACTCCTTGGCTTCCAGCTGCAGCACCGTCTGCAAAAACTTGTACTAGGGTGCTTTGTGTTTTAAGAGTAAAGAAGAGAGACAACCATTACCACAAAGTTTTAACAGAGCATTTCTCCAGGAGCTCTGTCAACCAGCCGAACTTGGTATTCCACAAATGGTCAGGTTCAGAGTTCACTCCACCACCATGTAAAAGGAAGAGTGACCAGACCGGGGGTCGAGCTTTGGGCCGTCGGACCAAATTAGCGCTTTTGTGCTTTTGGAACCTCCCTCTTGTTTTATCTCTTCGGGGTGGAGGTGTTGCATTATTTTGCATTTTTATTTGCATACAGCGCTAGTCATTTCTCAGACGTTTCTGCATTATGTTCCTACTTTAAGCCAGGAAGATTGATGTACAGCTCTATGGTAACCTGGGGGCTCATTTTGGCTCCTTCCTGTTTGTTGTGCTCTGTGCATCTAACTCATTGGAGAATAAGTAATTGTGAATGCTGCCAAAATACATTACAGCCTGTTTTCCACACTCCAAATTGTGCAAACATCAGTCACACCCCTACCCCTCGCCACCCTCAGTCCCTCGACACGGCATTCCAAATGCCTAAGTGAGCAGGAGGGATCCGAACTTGGACACGTTGTATTCACTGTTTGGACAGGATTCGTTATCCAGGCATATGTACATAAAGACATTTTGTCACAGGACCTCTGCAATGTTTGTGGTCGAATCAGAAAGGATGAGAGTAAGGATAAGGATCCCAGCGTAAACGAGATATATACACATTGTTGTCAGAGAACCCACTCATGATAACATCGCATTCTCTTGTTTTAAATATTAATGAAACATGATCTGTCTAGGGCTGTTATGAACCAGAAGACCTGGATTTGGTCTAAAATCCTCTCTCCCAATTTTCTGTAATCCTACACACACATTCTTGGTGAATTGCTGATATTTAATAAAACTGCTAATAGTAATAATAACTTGGGTAATATTAGCAGGCCATGTGCATGTAGTGGAACTAGAGGTGTGCTAAGTGTCACTCCTCTGCCAAGGCCCTTGGCAAGTAAATGCCAAAGGATTTAACAGAAGCAAACGCTTCCTCGAGCACCTCCTTGTTTGACAGATACCGCAAAAACTCCTTTTTTGCACAGGATAGGACGAAATATTTACTGATGTGGCAATACGCACGGGATTAAAATAACCTGGGGTTATTTTTACTGAACGTTTTATGCCCGGTAAAAGGTCCCTAAAGCTTTACTGACACGGGACTGCGCAGTCTGTACAAATAACTGACATGGTGGATTCGGACAGGACTAAAATAACTCAGGAATGTGGCTAATAATGACATTAACCCAATTATTTTTGCGTGTTTTGTTGTAATAGTAATCAAAGAAGACTACTAGTGTTGTTACGTCTTCTTTTGTTGTTTTTTCAATATTACATGATTTTTCAAATAATTTATTAATTAAGGTGGGACATGTCACCAAACAAGATGATCACTTTGTGTTGTTAATTTTTTATGTTTTGCAGTGACATTCCAAAGCAAAATGCATGAATAAATAAATATAAATTCATATGCATTAAGAACCAGTATATAATAATAATAAATAATAATAATAATAATAATAATAATAATAATAATAATAACTTCAGTGTTTGGACCCTTATATAATATATTAAGAAAATAATATATAATATAAATAAAAATAATTGAGTGAGACATCATTATTATATCATTATTATAAGCTTTGGTCAATTTTAGTCAAATAATTTCTGCATGCCTTTCTTGTAAAAATGTAAAAATTTCATGTATGCTTGAAATTTTTAGTATGCTTACTAATGCTTTTAGACATTCAAAACCTAAAATAATTTTTAATGGTCAGGAGGTTGTCACACCTGCTTAATGGTTGTTCACTAGTTTAAATGTTTCATTTTATGTAGCTTTCTGTCAGGTGTATTCTTCTCAGCACACAAGGGGCCCGTAGTAATAGTGCCAGAATCTTTCTGGGCTTTTAAGGGCCGGTGTGCTTTGATCACGTTGTCAGGCTCCCGTCGTCCCATATGGCAGGTATACTTGAACACAGCGCTGCGTTCTTCATAGCCTTTCTGTGTGTGGAATGTGTCACTGAAGAGCAATCGTATATACAATTGTAGTCTGACGCAGAGGTGCATCTATGCGTCAAGGTGTATTCAACAATGTTTTTTTCCTTTTCTTCCAGTGTCAGACAAATTTTTGTTTGCGTGTCCACTTATCAGCTGTCTGTTTTGCATTTTTTAGAATTATAATTTATTATCAGATTTTTTTGCTGATCACTCTATAGGCAAAATGGTGATACCAGAGATTACCGGAGTTAACAGAGGGATGGCCTTTCTACTGTTTGTTAGACAGAGATGTAGGTTTGGTATTAAATTAAAACATTAAAATGTATGTGTGCACATACAAAAGCAATGGTATATGCCACAAGAGTTGCATTTATTATTCAGATACATCATAAGGTCACTGCCGTGTATATACTACACAGACTTTATAGTGCAGGAAGAAAATTTTAAAAGATTTTGCTTTTCAAACGTCACTTGGGCTAGCGGATTACCGAGCAATAATGCTCCAATTATCATTATTATTGCTTTTTTTTCCCCTCAATCATTTCATTTTTTTTTTAGCATTGTGCATGCCCCTTCACCAACATATATGGCGGACTCTCATTAGCAAATTATTAAACTAAAAAAAGAAGAATCCTGTGTCTGATGCAACGTTAACCGTCTTTGAGACACAGGTTCACATTAGGTCTCACCCGAACAAAAGAAGCTTTCTAAGTCCATGTGTCTTTGTGTGATGTTTCCGGTCTCCGCTGAGGCCAGTTCGCTTGGCCCTCGCCCACGTCACTGACGAGCATTTTTTGGGGACCATGTGGCTTCTGACAGGTGTTACATTTCAATTACAGTCACAGCTTTGGCTCTGGCTTTGAATTTGCTGCGTCTTCTGCTGGCCTTTCTTCTCCTGCTTGTGTTGAGAGGTATTTATTTCCTTCTGTAGGGAAATACATTGTTCGCACGTGTTGCCAGGTTTTCAACCTGCCAAAGGCATCAGCGGCTGGGCTATTAGAGAACACCCTGAATGATTTCCTCCAACGCTTGCATATGGCTGTTAAACACAGTGCCTCCAGGTCCTGGCCCAGCCATAAATAACAAGGCCACGTTTTGTGGAAAACGTAGTTAGGTTTCTGGTTTTTTTTTTGTTTGTTTGTTTTTTTTGTTTGTTTTTTTTGGTGGCAGTTCTTAGTTTGTAAAACCTGTCATCTTACAACACAATTTTGCTCCAGAAACTCTTAATTGCTTTCAAATGATTATATGCCTGTTGTGTGTACACTTAACAACTACAGCCAAATTTGTTTGGTTTATTTTTGGTTTTGGTGCATTGGCCAAAGACCCTGGGAAAGGTGGGTGAAGCCAAGCTGAGTCAGTCTTGCTCATTGGCTGAAGGACGTGAGTTGTGTTTGTCCCTGGGAAATCGTGGACAGTGGACTTGAGTTGGCAGAACCACATGTAGCTCTCTCAGCCAGCGAATGGAAAACAGCTTGTTTACAGTATTATCTCGTTACTGTACAGCCATCTGCAGCAGGCCATATCTCCATCTCTTTGGACTAACCGCGTTGCCTAAAACTAAATTGTAGACTGTGATATTGGTTGAGAAAGGAAGGTGTAATCTTTTGGAGTAGGCTGTGCTTGGTGGTAAAAGATAACGCGCTCAAAAGCTTGCTGCCGTGTGATGCTTGCTCTGGTTCGCGATCCTGCGCCGTGTAAGCTTGAAGCGATTAGCTGGCACTCCAGGGATGGACATGAAATTTGTGCCTGGGTTCGGCTGCGTAGAGGCAGACAGTGCTGACGGGGAAATACCACCCCTCCCTCAGCCGTGGGTACGGATGTCCAGGCCACGGGCCTGCCGCAGCCAGCCTGTGATGGGAATTATCCGCCTCGCCATGTTGCTGGAATGCTGTCCTTTTCCAGCTGTGCAATGGCTAAGCCTCACAGTCCCTCAGAAACACTCCCGTACTGACGATACTTGCCAGGGACTGCTTGGTAACTAACAGGAAGCCGTAAGAATTTTTAATCCCTTACTGTCTAGAGGTGGTTGATGGCCCTAAAAATAAAATTATGTATAATTTTTTTCTTTTAGAAGACAGTAGATATAGTGATTTACATAATTTGATATGTGTTTCTGGAAGCTGTCAGCGCTGTGTGGTTAACTGTCCACTATATGTATTTACTGTTCATTAAGTAGCTATGGACCAACTGTACAATGGGGCTGTGGACCAAACTGTGCGAAGCACTTATTCAGCCGCGGTTTGTGTGCAGTAGGATCAGTTCAAATGCACCGTGATATCTGTAACCAAAGTCCTGGGTTATGCATTACTCACCCTTACATCATCAGCCTTTTTTTTATTGGTTTGCGTTTTAATTTTTCGTTGCGCGCTATCCGACCCAGAGCTGTCTGTGCACCTCACCATGTAAAAGATGGCTTTGAATTTGGCACAGTGTTTGGTTTGAAGTTATCCCACTGAAGAGAAAGACTCCGAGTGTGTGCTCGTAATTCAGCCCTTTTCATAGTCACTCAGATATAAGCTGTTGTGGTGATTGCTTTGTGTGTTTACACCCCAGGTGGGGCGTGGCCGTCTCGTTTCTGCTAGCCCATTCCTCCCAGCCCCCAACCCCCCCCGGGATGGTTCAGGCCAGGGTTGGATTCAACTGGCCAGAGCATAAAGGATGATATATCGCCTGATGCAGAGATCTTTTACTGTGCATCTGATGTGGTTGTGGGATGATGGGTCTCTCTTGTAGAGGCGAGGTCCCAGTGGGATCGTGTGTGTGTGTGTGTATTTATATGCGTTATGTATATTATATATGCGTTTAGAAGCTAGTCAGACCTAATGCTTGTTTCTTGATAAATTGCTCATTACCAAAGTCACTTTGGGTACTAAAACAACACGGATTGAAGGGAGTTTTTCTGTTTCATAGTGACCTGGGACCTGTATTACAGTGTGTGTGTGTGTGTGTGTGTGTGTGTGTGTGTGCACAACCCTCCCCACGCACACTTTCTTTAGTTCCCGTCTGCTGTGCTGGGTTATTTGTGCTTTATCTCTGGGTAAAATGAAAGTGAGATCTTGTTTCTGGTATTACCAGACTCGCCATATAGGAAGACAGGACGTGCAGCCTGAAATTTTGTTAGGCAAGTGTGTTAGGCACACGTTCAGTGTTCATACGTGACCGTCACATGCATGGAAGGGCTTGCATGTGACAGTATTTGGACGTGCTGTCAGTGCAGCTGCGTGTTGTTGCTATGACAGTGACATATGAGGATAATAACTGTAATTTTGGGCACACTTTCCCTCCGTGCATGCAGCAGGCTTACGAGGTGTTCAGCAGTCACACTGGCTGTGGATAATACAACACCAGTTCTGGCATTGCACATGATTGCATTTCCTTGGGAATGTAAAGAAAAGGATATTGCTTTTTTGTAATGTTAAAAGTAATTAAATGCAGTGAAATAAAATTAAAAAAAAACCCCAAACCTGTAATGTATAAAGACGGGCAGAGATTAAATTTTTTGCATTGCGAGCGAAAACTATTATATTTCTAAAAAATGAGCATTCCAATATATTCAGTGTTAAGGATGAGGAGAATTTGTGATGCTTATTGACATATTGACATTGAAAACCAGGCCTGACCAACCTTGTGATGAAAAGGTAACAGAAAGGCGACACGCTCTTCCAAACAGACGTGGCGGCATCTTAAGGCCCCAGCTGATCACACTCCTGCCTGAAACCTGCCCAACCTGCCTCCCAGGAATTTCCCATGCTGGAATTGCAGCGAGGTTAATGAACGAATGGAGTGGTGGTGGAGTTTCTTTGCCACAGAGAGCTGCATCTTGAGCGTCTGTGTCTCCAGTGCCTACACAGCGCCCCCCTGACACAAATGACTGAGTGTTATTAATGCTCTCAGTGATTCAGATGTTGCTGGGCGTATTTGTAAATTAGTGGTTCATTAATTAATGGTTAATTCCCTAAATATGGAGCCTAAATTGATACTTAGTCGCTACTTATTATTATGTAATGAATGTATGAGTGAAGGCAGAGATATCGTTTAAGTTGCGAGCTTAAATTGTTGTTGAACTAGTGAATTCGTGGTGAATTCATGCGCTCAATAACTAATCTGGAACTTTGCTGAGCGCAGCTGTTTCTGGATCGAACATTCCCGGCCTTGGACTGCACACTTAAACAAGCGTTTTCCTAACTGAACCAGCTGTTCAACCACCCAGAGCACTATAAATGATGTCGAATAAATGGTAAATAATGGTGTATGAAATGTCATGTTTGTACAGCCTCTAATGCTCCCAGCATGTGGTTAATGCGTGTTGTGGCTCCGGCGCCGGTTCTCCCGCGGGCTGACGTGTAATCTCCCCATCGCAGGGCCAGGCCCATTTGCTGGCCCGCGGGACTATGACGCGGATTGCTGCCGTCTGCATGTCATAGCGTCCCGAGAACAGTAAAGCACTTTCTGATTGGGTCGGGAATCGTGAGAAGAATGATTTGTGGTCGTCACTAACTGTAAGAACACATCTGGGGAGTGTGAGGCGTAGACACCTTTAATGTAATCAGGACATGAGGGCAGTGCCCAACACTTCAGTTTGTGCAAATTATGTTGCATATACATAAATAGTCTGATATAATTATTTTGTAATTAACAGTTAGGAAGGCTGTTATTAATTGCCTCAATTAAATTTCGAGGCTCAAATGTCAAGATAAAACATAACCAGCAATTATACCGCCGTCTTTCTTCAGGCTGTGAGATTAACACGCAGAATAATTTCTCTGTTTTCCCATTCTAGCCTGTAGCGGTCTCCTCTCCCGTTTCAGTGCATCCAGGCCTTTTCCACTTCGGCTGCTTTAACGACGTCTGGTTAGTTTCACGCGCTTCCAGAAGCCAATGCCATGATTCAGACGCAGACTCTCCAAACGTTTCTCGCGCTGACGTGCTGAGAGTGGTCAGAAGCTTTTCCATCTTTAGTAGTGGCGGTAGGAGTAGGTTATTTTTGACACTGCGACACAGCCCTCGTGCGATTGCACCGTGTCTGTCCATTTCCCCTTTTTTTGTGTTCAGTTACATTTTGATTTTGTACACTCTTTACATTAAAATGCTAAATATGCATTTAGACTTGCCTAACTTAATTCATATGGGCATTTAAAAATAAAACTTGTAATAAAGCTTTATATTGTGTTTATTTTGTAAAGTGTGGATCAACAGTATATGGGCATGTGTGGTTTTTCATTGCAGGGGCTCATGGTACTTACACCACAATGATGGTCCAGTGTAATAAAATGTTTCTCTTTCCTGAGAAGTGGACACTAGATCCGTTCGTTTTCTGAGTACCTTCAAGGGTGCATTTATGCAGTGATGGAAGAGAAGCTTCAGTCATTTTCTCCTCAGAAAGTTGACGCTCAGACTACAAGGTACATAACCTAGGTGTCAGGTTAGATAGTCAGTTAACCTTTGACACTCATATAAGGACATTACCAAAACCTCTGTTCCACCGTCTATGTAATACTGGCCTTTTCTCTTACCCTCTGAGCTTGAGAATCTTGTACCTGTCTCGGTTTACTGTTTGCTGGAGTTCTCACTCACACTACATTTTCCTGTGGATTTTAAAACACTTATTTTATCATCTAAAGCTGTTTGTGGTTTAGCACCACCTTACCTCTGTGGCCTGGTGATCCTTCTCCTCCTCGCCCTTCATGCCCTGCTCTCTCACTCCACTACAGCCTCTTTGCAAAATAAGATCCCCGGGCGACAGCCCTCGATTACGCTACCTGTCCCTGTTAAAAACACTCCTGCTTCGAATTGTTTTATAAAAAGTTACTTAAAACTCATATTTTAAGATTGTCCTTGTTTAATTGTTGTTTGATATTTTACTTGATTATATTATTTATTCACAATAATTCGATTTTTCTTATTGTTGGTTTGTAGAACTTTTAAATTTAAAAGAAGTGCATTATTATTATTATTATTATTATTCTCTATTAACTTTTTTTTTTCTTGGAATTATTACATACTTGCTTGATGTGTTATAGATTTTAATTTAAAAACTGAAATATATTCCCACATTACAGCTAATTTGAAAGTGTTGCTGCAAGATTATAACCTAAGATTTTTGGAATGCATAATTGATCCTCATGCTGTTTTTTTCCCCCCTGAGTTGTGCAGATGTGTACTGAAATGACTCCACACAGCGCTGGTTCAGCATGATTCAGTCTGGGCAGTTAAGAGGGAACTTTTGACAGGAACGGATCTCCTGAATTACCACGTGTCGTGTTTTATGACGTATTCCTTTATTGCATTAGATGAACTGGTGCTACTGAGCTGATGAGCAGCTTGGATTTACGAACACAACAGCTGCCTCCCTGGGGGCTTCACCACCCTCACCCTGACCCCCCCCCCAGGTCACACACAAGTGGACGGGGACAGCTCAGGGTCAGTGTTGGAGAGAGGACTCGGGTCACATAGGAAGTGACAGGTGGCTCAATAATTGCGAAGAGGGTTCCCTCACAGAGTCTCCAGGACATGAACTCTCTTATACATGTTTTTGTTCTGACATGTATCTGTGCCATTGACCTGCCCATCAGCTCTGCACTGAAAACTAAAATACAAACACTGACCCCTGGACCCTGACCAAATCCTTTTTTAAATGTATTTTTTTTAAATGCAAACTTTAACTTTTGCATATACTTTTTAAAAGTGTCTGCGTTTTCTCGGTACTGGTAAAGTTTAAAGCAGTCCTAGTTTTTGATTACATCACCGAAGCTTCAGGTCCTTGATCAGTTCTTCCATTTGTAGTCAATTAGCAGCTAAAACAAGCCCATCTTAGCCGGTGAGATCGTAACACAGCTCGTAACCTACTGATACAGGTGTCACATCACAACCTTTTGGGTTTTGCTCATTTGTCTCCAAGAGAACTTCAGCGTCTTCTCAGGACAGCACTTTCCTCTGCTG
This sequence comes from Electrophorus electricus, assembly GCF_041902795.1. Lineage (NCBI taxonomy): Eukaryota > Metazoa > Chordata > Actinopteri > Gymnotiformes > Gymnotidae > Electrophorus > Electrophorus electricus. The sequence goes on from NC_137500.1 coordinate 26,729,499, forward strand.
GTTACTCTTACCTCCCCTTAGAGCTGCCAAACCGGTGGCTTTGTAAACACTGGTGGAGCGAAGTGAGGGAGAGGAAGGTCATGTCAGCAGAAGAGTTTGGGCGCTTGGCGCCGGTCGGCTTCTCTTCTGATGTTCTGCACGTCTCTGATCCACACTGTCTCTCGTTTGTATGTTCTGCAGTTAAATTAGCGTAAGGGCCGTCCAGAGATCCACGCTGACTTGTCTCACACTTTGGTGGAACTCTGTGTACCTTTTTTTCCACCTTGACAAATTAGTTCATTATCACCAAGTTATGTGATGAAAAAGAGGTCCATTTTAGGTGGACTGGATTTTTAGAGAAAACTTTATAAATCACAGAGACTGCGCTAACGATAGTCGCCATCACTGTAGCGTGTTTATTGTACACACAAACTTAGGAAGAAAAGGGGTGCCTGATCATTAATAATCCGATACTTTTCTTAACAGGGCACGGTGCTGAGAGACCGAGGGAGGGCAGCAAAACTGGAACCTGCAGAACACATGATGTACAAGGACTACAGATCCGTCCGGGCCGCAGGTGAGCCTGGGTCCAGCGCCTCGTCTCTGGGGTCGTCGCCACCCTCAGGGACCGTGGGGTGTTGCGCCTGGCGCGAGCTGGGGGGGCCTGGGGCAGGGGGCGGGGGTTGCTGTCATGGTTTCTGCTGCTCACCTGATAAGACGATCCCTGTCCCTAGGGGGGGGTACCTCTCGCTCATCCCAGTGTGTAGCCTCTTGCATTTTATCGGGGCTGGATGCACGCTTGTTGCCAGGGTCCTGATTGCCTTTTCTGAAGGGCAGAAAGTTTCTGCCATGTGCATTTTGTCAAGCCTGGAGAGGCACCTCGTTTTGACAGGTTTGACAAGTGCGGACGCTTTTTGCTGGGTTTAGGTTGCACGCTGCCATAAACAGCTGAAACACTCTCAGTAATGGACTGAGAAAGAGACGCGCAGTCAAAGTAAATAAAAAAAGGGAAGGCTGTTTGTTCTCTGACGCCTTTTGCTAAGAGATACGCTCAGTTTGTAGACTCGCTAAGTATCCGCCTTTGACAGTCCAACTTTAAGCAGCCTTTGAATTAAGCCACATCCTTCAGTTTGTTTAACGTTCACGTTGCATGCCTTAATGTGACTTTGAAACGTCTCCAGTGGGCTTGCACTGCAGAGGCGCGCTGCTACGTGGGGGAGGAAGACGATGGAGAGAAGTCAATGCAGAGCTCATGGAGGAGCAAGAAGGTTCGCATGCAGGCCATGGAGCTGAACTGCCCAACCGTGCGCCAGCCGAAGCTCCTCGTCTCTCCAACAGCTCGGGGTGTGAGGGGGCTCTCACTGAGGAGGGTGGCAAATGCTCACAGCAGGCTGAGTAGGGTGGCCTGGGTCACGATGAGTCCGGATCATCGCACCGCTGCTGGCGTCTCCCATGTGGCGCTGCTCACATTGGCCTGGCAGAGCTGCATGTGCACAGGCCCAGGCTGCTTCTCGTGCCCAAGCATCTTCAGACGGTGGCATGGCCGACTCAAATAAACGCTCAGAAGTCCCTCTGCTCTCCTTCTGTTTTTTGGGGGGTTTTTTTTGCTTTAAACTTAAATACATACCACAAAGGGTTAAAGGCTACAGAGTTCACACCTGATTAATTGGCTGAGCGTGAGGAGCTGCAGTGCCGTCTTCTCCCCCCATGGGGTGATGGGAGCCGAACTGTGAAAGGCTCATCTGGAGTTGCGACTAGCATCCGAATGCTTCGTAATGAGGCAGGCTAAGCCATCGTAATGAAGCTGCGCCGTCTGATTGATGTGTTGTATGATTGAAGAGAGGCACGAGGGCTGCAGTGTAGCCAGGGGCGGCACCACCCACAGCAGACGGCCTGTCGCATGGTTTGGGGCTGGGCACTGCTTATTTCACGTGGCCTTTCAAAGTTTTCAGACCAATTTCGAGGATCCGAAAGTGGAGGGCTGAAATCACTGGGGGGGGGGGGGGGGGGGGGCTTCGCAGGCTTCATGGTCACATGTGCACAAGCGCTGCCAAAACGCATTCAGCACAGGGACCCAGAGCCCTGGAGTGGTAAACTAGAGTCCTGATGTTTTCCCACTTTGGTCTGTACAATGAGCAGGAAAGGCTTCCCTGACCCATCAGACACCTGGATCTATCGGATTATTTGGCAGGTGGGCCACGGACCTAATCCAACTGGTGGAATATAGCTCTAGTCTCATAGACCCCCCTCCCCCCTCATAAACACACACTCTACTGTGAATCTCCACAGAGACTTGGCCACACACACAAACACACACATACACACAAACACACACACATAAAAACACACAAAAACATCCTTATGGAAAACCAACAACAGTATAATTCCCACATACATGCACCATGCATTGGTTTTATTCCCTCCTCTGGCGCAGTGTGGGCAGTGTGAGCTGGGTTTGCTTGGGCTGCCTCTTTGATTGATTACTTGTATGTGTAGGAACACGCCAACAGGGTTAAACGTGACACTGTTCACATCCTGTCAGATAGCAGCATATATATGTATATATATAAAGTTTTAGAAAGCGAGTATTTCTCTAGGGGAGGTCAGATTAACACTCTAGGAGGCAGGAAATTTAACAGTGTTTTGGGTGAAGGGCTGGGGCTTTTCCAGGTGCCCACATGTCTGTCAGAGTGCTACTCCTACTGCTCCTTATTCTAATTGGCTGTAAAACCCTCTGATGGAGAGCTGAGCTTTGCTTCCCTTTAATGCACTGCGAGATTTTTGCTTCCCCCGTTTCCCCCTTCTCTCTCTCACAGAAAATGGCTCAGACTGATTTATGGCTTTCTTTTAAACCAGCATATATATATATATTTTTTCTTCTCTACCCCCCCCCCCCCCCCCCTTATGAATGCACTGCCTTTGTGCTAATGCACTGTGGTAATAACCGCTCGAACACATAAGCACTCATTTTCAGAGTCAAATTATTGTTTGATTCAGATGTGCGTATATAGAATAAGCCAGATCCTGAAAGAACCCTGTAATTCTTTCTCCTGTAGGCAACAGGAGAGTAGAAATTGTTCCTGAGGGCGGAATAAATTAAATAAGGGGGGGGGAGGGGAAGAAAAAATTTTTGATTCTGCCTAGAACACATTTAACCTGCTTTTATTATGGCCGACCTCCTACGGTAAAAGTGGGGAAACTGCATGCAGACTTCAGGGTGTCTTGAGGTCTTTAAACTCCAAATTGGCCCACCGTCGACACTGGTCGGAAACGTCGGCTGTTTCTGGTAAACATTTACGCCGGTTATCACGTGCAAGCCACCTACAGTGAGGGTTCATTTTTTTGCACATGATCCGTTTTTTGTTGTTGTTTTGCTCTGCCACATTCATTTGCAGAGAACTGAGAGATGGAAAATGCATAACTAGCACATTGATTCATTTCCCGCGCTGGGCTCATTTACATCTAAAAGAGTTTGCCTGGTTTGTTTTTTAATAGGAACGCTATTAGGTTACAATGATTTATGCGTTTCTTTGCCTTAAATGTGTCATTAAATCAATAATGCCCCGATATGTAATTGCCTTTCAACAGCCAAATGACTGAGGCGCTTGTAAAGTAGCTCGGAGTGTTAGGACAGGACGACTGCTCTCCCAAACCTACAGCAGACCCCATTTTCGTTTCCTAATTGCATGAAAACTCGGTAAAATATTGGCGCGGAAAAGATCAAATTAGCAACATTTCCCCAGTCGAGCTTGTCCATTTCCACACCGAAAATCAGCCTGGCACCTTTTCGTGCACGTGCTTATCTGGAACATCTCTGGCTGCCGAGAAATCCGGGTTGTTTTTGCGAAAGTCCTGCAGTGTTTCCTGGGGGTGGGTCTCACTCGCTTCTGTGTTCGTTTGCAGAACGGGACTCACATTAGTAACGATCCAAAGGAAGCGTGCGCATACGCACCAGCAAAATGCCACGTGAATACACCAGACACCACGAACAATTTCTGTTTACATTCGTTCCATCATTAGAAAGTAGACGCGTGAACCCTAGGTGTAGTCACCTTTGTGGTGCGTGCGGGAGGAATCCACCGACCTTTTTAGCAGCGCTGTTCTGTCCCCTACTGAACCATGGCTGCTCTGGTCAGACTAGCACAGCGAGCCATCCAGGTATACGCCACTGGTGCATTTTTCGAGAAAGAGTAACTGAGATAAGTAGGTGATGATATACTTACACTAAAAATAAATGTCTGTCCATCAAACAGCTCCAGCAAGTTCACACCTGAAATGTGCACAGTGTCTACACCCCCCCCCACCCCACCCCTGGGACAACAGGGCCTCCTTGGTCTTTGTTTAAGCCTTTCCCACAAGCTTTTCTCACTTACAGGCGAGTATAAGATTAGGAAGAGATGGCAGCAGCGATTGTGGGATTGTGGGAGAGAATGGGGTACCCTGTTCCAGAGGTTTATATATATCAGTTCGAGCTTTGTTTCTCTGCTGTGTGGTGTGTATGCTTTCAAAAATGTCATGCTGATTTAAATAGTATAGAACTGGGTTTAGGAAACAGACATTGTGCTTTATTATACACATAATTTACATTTCCACAAGACATCTGGAAATATTTACCACTTTCTACCTGAAGCTCGCATTGCATTGGTTGTATAGTCATATATCTTGGTTTGTAAAGCAGTATGATCCTGAACTATATTACTGGAAGCAACTCGACAACGGGGTTCAGTTACACCGATATCAATATACAGTAGGCGCCAAGCTATGGGCAACGTCGGTCAGTTACCGTCACAAGACAAAGGGTTTTAGGTGTTGAATGTCCCCCCCTCCACTTTACAACGGGAGGCGAAATATCCCGGTGTCTGAGGCACAGACCCGAATGACAAAACAGTTTTATAATCGTAAAATTAGAGAATATTTGACAATGGTTAGAGGCAAAATAGGCACCGTTCTGTTATCTCGGTTGGACCAGGTTTCTAAGAGTTTAAGTGACAGAACACCGTCGTGATTACCTCCACGCGGGGTGCTGACATGCTAATGAGGTCAGGGCGGAATGCAGCAGATGCCACGCCCACTCCACAGGGCTTTATGAGACTGAGACAACGGAGACTGAGACAGGCTGTGACCCTCCCACCGTCAGGGCAGCTGTCAGCGAGCGAGACGGCGTCGGAACGGAAAAGACGTGCGAGAGAGGTGGTCCCACCTAGCGACAGTCTGAGCGGAGGTCCCGTGGGTATGCACTTGACGGCACACGCAGGGGGCGTTACCAATCAGCTGGTTGCTCTGCAGGGTTAATTCCCTCCCCCAGAATGCCTGCCTCCTCTGCACCTGTCACGTTGCCCACGCCCAGACAACCTGTTACACTTCGCAACATAAACTGCCTCTTTTCACAGCTTTCTTCTTTGCAAAGACTTCTCCCAGTAAGCCTTCGCGGGGGAAGGATGGTAGGACTTGGGGTGCTTCCCAGCGTATTGTGGGTTTGACTTTTACAAATGTAATTTGAACGAAACCATGTGAAAATTAACCTTTTTCTGTGTCAACAAAAGGTAGGAAATAAGTTAGCCAGGTTAATTTTTTTTTTTTTTTTTTTTTAGCGCTTTGCAGTTTTGCTGTGACCAGTGCAGTATCAGCTGGCAGTCTTTTTAACTTTGACTTACTATACTTCATTGAAAATCAACACTTAATTTTGAACAACCTGCCACCTTGCAGCAGGGATAATAACTAGCTCTTCAGTTTTAATGAAGGAAGGTAATACTGTTTTTTAGAAAAATTAAGTATTTGGTTTGGAGTGGTGCCATATTCTTCCTTTTAACAGCACTGACGCCAGCATAAATAAGACACTTTAGTGGAATGCTTTATCTTAATAATAATAAGACTTTCCCACTGACGTTACGGTAAAGCGAACGCAGCAGTTTGCTCATCACCCTTCTCCCTTCCTGCCTGGTCCAGGGTTCTGAATAATGTAGGAGACTTTAGAGGGATTCGAGGTTTGAGCTGAGAGCCCATTTAGTTTCTGTAGCACTGGGCCTTTACTCTTACTGTGCAGTGATGGCGGCGACACACAGACCATGCTCCCTCTACTGGTCTTAAACATGCTTTCCTTTCTGTGCGCACCGGATTACACAGAATAAGCGTTAAGTGATATGAAGAATTAAAGTCAACTTCATGGGTGTATTCTTCATACATACTTTCTTTTACCAGTGCATCATTTTATAGCTCCGCCGGTCTGCGTTTTGTAACTTTGAATGGAAGGATTCTCTGTGCATGACAGTTATATCATGCTATTTCGCCCTCATTTTTCCACGGTCCGTCAGTGTCTCCTCCGTTTCGGCGCTTAGTCACGAAATAACCGGAAGGTTCGTGCAGTTTTGTCCGAGGGAGCGATCGCACACCGCTCAGTGCGTGCGCGCGGCGGTCACGTCGGACTCGTCTTTTTGAGCGTCGGTGAATCTCCGCGTATTTTCAGCGTGTGGTCTGTGCGCGCAGCTCGCCAGATCCTCCACTCCTCAGCCTAGCGACTCCAGCCCAGTCTGCGCAGCGGAGCAGTCAACATCGGCGGCTGCCTCGAGCCCTTCCGCAGTTTAACGGGGACGGCTCCGACGCGACTACCGTGTCAAAGGCGACGGGACTCGACCGAGCGCTCGTTTGGATCTCCGTGGACGATGTTCCTTGTGCAGTACACAGGTACGCGGCGTTGCAACTTTTCCCTTCAGACTCACGGAACCCGAGCTAGACTTCAGTTTTCTATAGGGAGCCGCCCGTTGCAAAGAACCCCGTGTTATGAAGAAAGAAATGAATGAAAACTAACAGAATGATTGGTGCAATATCTCGGTAATTAATCCGGTACTTCGCGCTCTGTGTACTAAGGATTCATGTGGGGACTGTGACGCCTATCTTTGTAAAACGAGAATCCGGTTGCCAGTCCGTTTCCGTGCGCGGGCAGTACCGTAAGAGGAGCGGGGCTGCGAGACTCTGGCGCTCCGCGCTCTAGTAAATCACTCCTGAGGTTTTACATATCCTTCTCGCGTTTAAGATGCCCGCTGTTTTGTCCGGGACCTTGCCGTGGCTGCCAAATGATCGAGTTTAGTCGGCATTATTCGGATCGTGTCGGAATTTCACAACTCTGCGCATCGTCTCTGTTCAAATGTCGTAGCCCTTGACATTATTGCAATAGTAAACGCATTACATTCGTTTAGTACGTCAGGGCTGTTTAGGTAGCCTAACGTCTGTTGAAGTGCAAGAAAACGGGAAGAACTGATGTTCACTCTTCATTCTTTAAAACTAACAGAGGGTGGCATTAAAGAAAGTTTCTTTAAAAAAAATCTGCATAAGGAATATGATCATACCTAATCCGATCACGCGTGTTTTGCACTTTTGTAAACAAAACCTATTATTTTTGACATTTTATGTACTGTGTTGCATAATCACTGGATGCAGTTAGATCTCAGTGTGCCAAGCTGTCTGGTAGTTGGTAGCACATACAGCTGTTGACTACTGGATTTGACGCAGGAGGCTACAGCGTGCCTCTGAGTTCATGCAGCTTCTCATTATGGAAAAAAAAAAACCTCGGAAAACAATGTGCTCCAGTCATCAACAGAGTGCGGCTTTGCTGTGATGGTTCGTTTAGCAGATGGAGCTGTGTTGTAAATCTTGCTGTGGGCTGTGGAGGTTAGTTCTTCCTACAAACGCCACACAACAGACTGTTTATGAGACATTTGTCAAAGGCCCGTGTTTTTTCACCTCCTCTCAGATGTGGGCGTGAGGCAGGATAACGCGCAGGGCCACTGGCACTGCTCTCTGTTCGCCTTGGTTTCCTCTCCTGTGGTGAAGACAAGAAGCGTTAAAAAAATAAATAAATCAGAACATCTGTCTGAATCGATCAGTTGGATCTGTTGCCTGACTTGCGCGCACGCGTGTGTGTGTGTGTGTGTGTGTGTGTGTGTGTGTGTGTGTGTGTGTGTGTGGTAGGAGGGAGAATATCTATTTTCCCTATTACGGTCATAAACCTGTTCCCAGATTAAAGCTTCACTATTCCCATATTAAAGTCTACTCACTCCACTGGCCTCTTCCTCTTGGAGAAGCAGCCTAGTATATGATCTGTCTAATATAAATGGCACTTCTGAACAAGGGGGAGGAAGATATAGGCGCATAACCTGGCACTGGATTTGCAAGGAGTTCTGGGAGCTCTGGGGGAGGGCGGGGTGTCTGAGACGACTCCCAACAGAGGACACAAAATCAAGAATGAGGGATGAACGCTCATGAATGAGGCAGGAAAGAATGCGGGATCCTGAATGAAAGCTTTTTTCCAGCCGGAGCTGTCAGCACAGTTGCATTTTTTTTGGTGGGGGGGGAGGATTCTTCTCAAATGAGATGAGAAAGGAAAGAAAGAGCTGGTGGGGGGGGGGGGGACCTCTGAATTGAGATTTTACTCATGACTCTCCTGCACACAGTTTGCTGATGGTGGACAGGGGGGCGGGGGGGCTTTTTAAATTGCACATAATGGAAAGCCACTGTGCTTTCATGGAGTGTTCCAGCCAAAGTGACCTGGAGAGAAAAGGACTGGGAAAAGAGGAGAAAGGAAGAAAAAAAATGCATTTTTTTAAAGAAAGGACCCCAAAAAAGGTGCTTAGGAAAACATCGATGTAGGAACGGGTTTTGGAGTGTGGAGTGTGGGTCTCCATGATCTGAACGTGTTCTCCTCAGAGATACACCTCCCCTGAACTGTGTAGGTAGCATTCAGGTCAGGAGGGTTTACAGCATATTTTGGTGTATTATAAAGTGTAGGATGGGTGTTGCACTGGTACATCCATAAATCCACAGGTTGCTTTTGTTAATTAGGTGCAAAATGAGCCCAGTATTAGGTTCTCCTCACACCTCAGTGAGGGTGGAATCGTTTCAGTGCAGCGTTGAGGAGAAAAAAAACATGTACAAAAGTGTTTAATTGGGCCATCGGTGTTCTACTCAGTTTGTTCAGGTGTCTTAAGGATTTATATATGGAAGTACAGAGATTTGTATCGTCTACAGCACAGTTGCACTTTTAGAAAATCCAAAAAAACAAACAAACAATTTATACACAGACATGCTACTTTGCATCCTGAAGTATTTCTTTTTGTAAGCCTGTGTAGTCAGTCTACTCAGCCAGTCTGTAGAATTAAATTAGATCTCTGTAGAGTCAATACTTTTAACGTAGTGTTTTTTTAAATAAAAAAACTCAAGTTGAATCTTGAGCTCACATTTGGTTATACCTCTAATTTGCAGGTAGTGCGACCATTATTTGCAAGTATTTTCAACCCGATGTATTAGATGTATGGGGCAAGATCTAAAACTGTCACTGAAAAATATCCGCTGTCCGTCAGTCAGTGTGGTCTGATTGATATCTGAATGTCTGTTCAAAACTTGCTATGTTCTCCTGGGAAGATTTTATACGCTGGTATCCTCAGGTGTTTCTTCCATTCCCTTTCCCAGACATTTGGCTTAAACTTGCCCACTTCCTCTCTAGGTGCCTTATACTTCCTGCGATGAACTGTTTTTCTTTAGAGTTTTGGGACTGTGGTAATTTCAGTGAAAATGGTTCCTTTAAGACTGAAAAAAAAAGTTGAGATTAAAAACATTTAAAAAAATAAATAAATCTTCCGTGGAGCTGGAAAGTCTAGCCTTCAAGGTCAAGATATTCATTGGTTTAAACTGTTTTCCTTAGCCATGCGCTTCAACGTATGCTCCGAGAAACATTTTTAAAGAAAGCTTTCGGTGTGACAGGAGGCCGTACTCCTGTCGTTATGACAGTTTGGACGGTCATTGTAAGGAGGAAGCTTGCTTACTGGCGTATGGTGTCATTATGAACCATTTGCCCGCTTCTTTCAAAGATGAGTCACACAATATTGAACCTAAGATGATCATGGTTTCGGGTGTGTGTGTGTGTGTGTGTGTCTGTGTGTCTGTGTGTCTGTGTGTCTGTCTGTCTGTCTGTCTGTCTGTCTGTCTGTGTACACCTCTCCCGTTAGGTGCACACTGCGCGGCATGTTGGCCGTGGCTGGGTGTGTCTCATTTCCCTCCAGCTGTTGCAGTTTGGCTGCGCTGGAGTCTGTGCACTGGTCGCACTGGTCACCAGTACGTCTCCCACATCTGTGCTAATTGAGAGGCGTTCTAGCCAACGTGGGGAGCTCCTGCGTCTGATAATGGATAGTGAAGCAGAAGGAGCTGCAGTGCTGTGTCCTGCTGCTTAGATCTTCTTAGCACTAGCCTTATTCTTTCTTTCTTTCTTTCTTTCTTTCTTTCTTTCTTTCTTTCTTTCTTTCTTTCTTTCTTTCTTTCTTTCTTTCTTTCTTTCTTTCTTTCTTTCTTTCTTTCTTTCTTTCTTTCTTTCTTTCTTTCTTTCTTTCTTTCTTTCTTTCTTTCTTTCTTTCTTTCTTTCTTTCTTCCACCCCCTCTCTTGCAATTATAAATATTTACCCTCTTTCTCCGTCCGAGCTTCCAGAGGAAATGCTAGATGTAAATGTGAGAACAAACACATCCGCTGGAATTGAGCCTGACCCGGAATCAAGGGACCTCGTACCGTGGAGCAGTTCGGCAGGGATGCGGGCCAAACCCCAGGACCGCTGGGTGGACCGTGAGAACCCTGTGTGCACGCGGGCTTGCGCGTCACATGGATGGGGAAGTTTGCTTGCTCACGACATTCCAGCTTAAATCAGAAAAGCATGCGAGGATTGTTTTAAAGTTTTGATAGGAGTCGTTGTTGACGTCGTCGGCCTCGTGTGCCGTAAGCTGAGCCATGGTGAAGCTCTTCTGTCTGCTGCGTTGAGCCCGCGTGAGAATGCCGTTCAGTCTTCACCTCCTTGCTTGACCCTTTTGTGTTTTTTAAGCGATGTTATTTGTATTGCTTTGGTGTGCGTTTCTGAACTCTCATGACTTCCCTTCATATTTCAGCCAGAAGTGGTAGTTTGTTTGTGTGTGTGTGTGTGTGTGTGTGTGTGTGTGTGTGTGTGTGTGGCATGGGGGTGGCTGCGTGTGTAAGAAAGTGGGGACTGGAATGTGTGTGTTTGATATTGGGTGTGCTGTGTTTTGTGTGTTTTTGTCTGTGTTATTGGGGGAGTGTGTGTGTGTGTGTGTGTGTGTGTGTGTGTGTGTGTGTTTGTGTGTGTGTGTGCCGGCGGGAGTGCGATGTGGGAGTGTTTTCTGCGTGCATGCGTGTTTGTATTTCTAAAGTAAGTTCAGTCTCTGGTGCTTGTGCTTTCTGGCCCCGTCTTGTTGACAGCTCGCGCTGGGATCCGAACAGCGAGCCAGTGTGATAAAGCTCTCTGAGTGGCCTGTCACTTTATCAGGGGACGCCTTTGGCTGAAAGAAGGACGCACACCTCTCTGGCTCACGTCTCCTTGACGGCGCCCTTTTTGGACAGAAACTCCCTGAACTGGAAGTGAGGACATAGACAGGAAGCCCTTCGCTTGTGGTCCTTCCGTCCGAACGCGCCTCATTATCTGGGGCCAGAGAGTCTAATGGCAGAGAGTGAACTGCAGACCTAATGACAGCTCCTGTGTCTGCGCTGGGATCCAGGCCTGCCTTTCAGCGTTTACCTGTCATGGGTAACCAGTACAAGTTCAGACGCAGTGCGATCTTCTCCTCACTGTGATCCTTCAGACAGCAGGCGCTCAATACAGACAGACCACAGTATTGTCAGACGCTCAACACACGAAACGAACATCCACAGTCTGCTCTACCATATACGATACGCGAAACCATATGTGCTGTACATGTCAAATGTAACCGTGTGGGCTTATCTTTGGCAGCGGTCACGATGTGATCTTTTGCGTCTAGCGTACGGTTCTCTGTAGCAATGGCTGGGGCGGTTGAGAGCAGTCAGAGTGCGTGAGCTGAGGCACTCTGGGACTGTCTCGCTTGCTAGGAGAGAATAAGTTATATCAGGCCTCTTTAGCATTGCCTACCATCTCTTGCAGTAAGAATGGCATGTCTAATTTAAGACCAGTGCATAGACAATCCTGTTCTCAGTATGATAAAAGCATCCGACCTTTCTTTCTATTTTCAGCCAGTCTGATGGGTTACTGTAGATTATAGTAGCGGTGTAGTCATAATGGTACCGTGTGTGTTGCTGTGTATAAGAATATGACAACACTAGGACACAGTGGCCCATTCAGTGATTAGTTAGTACGCTCTTCCTTAGGCTTCCACAGTGAAGGTCGTAGTCATGGAGGGTGAGTCATATGCTACAGTGCCGTGAGTCTCTGATGAATACACTCCTGGCTGGAGTACGGTATTAAGGCAAACGATTCATTTGCCGCTGTAGATACACATGTACCGTGAGGCCTAAATCAGAGGGTTAAGAATGCGCCTGATGTGCTCCAGTGCGGTTTAGCAAGAAAGCGGAGGACGACTTTCCCAACCGTCAGCCACAGGAGCGTCAGAGCCGTCGCCACAGACAAAACGAGCCCGAGATGGTGGTGGTGGTGGTGGTGGTGGTGGTGTCACCGTGGCCTTTTCCCCCTCCACCCACCCAGCCTCTCCCGCTTTCCAGCTGTGTCAGGAAAAACAATTGAGAGCATCACGGCACGTGCCGTGTGATGGATCACCCAGGAGACGGGTGCGCTGCATCTCCCCACCACGCAGCCACCCGCCAGGGCCGTGGGGAGGGTGCGACCAGGCGCCTGCTGTCTCACCTCTGATATTGGGTGAGATTACACAGTCTGCCTGTTTTTCCCCATGCCATTATAAATCTGAGGTGAAATTGCTTTTATTTTTATTTATTTATTTATTTATTTATTTTTATTTATTTTTTTAAGGGCGACTTGAGTAACCATGTTGCCAACTGAGGTCCTCACTCAGGAAACGACCTTCCTCTCAGCCGGACTGAAGCCAGCTCTAACCTGACCTTTCCCAGAGGTCACTGTGCTCACCTCAAGCCCCATACAGTACGTTGCCTGTGGAGGTTGTACAATATACGTGAGTCTTCCTGTGCACTCACTGACCGGTAAAATTCCATCCACATCCATGAGCGTTGAGGGAGAGACCTTGTAATTCTCCATTTCTGTAAACGTCGCATAAACACACGCACCATAGACGCACCACCTGGCCGAAACTGATTCGAAAATCACCACAAATGTGGACTCTGGAAGAGGAATGAAAAAGCCCAGTGTGTGATTTGAGGTCAGGGGACGTCAAAGGGAGGACTATGTCTGTGTTTACCGCCTTTCAGAGGCCAACACCCGCTAGCCACAAGCTAAGTTTAAACAGGACCGTTAAAAGCTTTCCCTGGGCTCCAGACTTTAAATGTATTTCTGTCAATGTTTCTTGTCTTCCCAGCTAGGCCCTGCACGTTGGTTTTGTGCTTTAAAAGACTCCTTTTTACAACGCACTTTACTGTTACGCCTGTTTTTTTAAACTAGGGGAATGCGTGCTAGGAAGACGGCCCAGTAAATCACCTGGACACGTGAGAGAGGTCAGCTTGGCATCGCAGTACAATCTCACATAACCTTTTAGCTCTGCTTGTTGTAGAGTTTATCTAACTTTAATTTACCGGTCTTCAGTCTCGTGAGGACGGCTGCGTTTCCCTGCTATATAATGCCATAAGGACCAGCTGCACGTGTGGGTCTCGATGACGACGACTCTGCAGTGGTGATCACTTGAGCTGGTGTTGTTTTCGTTCTGGCTCAGTGCCATTTCTGTACAGTAGTCTGTCGGATCATGCCAGTGGTTTATCTGACTTGATTTCCGCGATCTAGGTTATTATAACATGTCTGTTTCTCTTTTTTGTACCTCTTAAATTTTAGTCTGATGGGTTTTACATAGTCTCAGTGGTAGCTGAGACAATTTTCTTTTCTTTCTTTTTTTTAACAGGAAATTATGGTCAAATTATGGTCAGTGCTGCCCACTGTGTCTGGGCCAAAGTACCATAATGATACTCTCAAATCCTTTACGCAGAGCAAAGCTAATGTATCAGAGTGGTTTGGTCTAATCTCAAGATGCCATTCTGTTCCCTTTGCTGTAGACAGACGTCTTTCCCATGTCATGGAGGGTTTCTGGGACTGCTAAACGTGGAAGATGCGTGCTCATTGTACTTCCGTTAAGGCACGTGTCTCTAACACTTCATCTAAAGACACTCCCAGCTGCCTGCACAGCACTGAAGCCCAGTCACCCCAATCTCACGCAGTCCTCCATCAAGCTTAGCCCAGGCGTCGGGCTGGAACGCGTCCTGTCCCCGCGGGACATGGTCACGTGGCGCGGTGCCTCCACAGCCTCGGGCTCGAGCGGTGGGTTTTTTCAGGACGGCGCGCCAGGTGTCGGGACGGGCAGCGGCCGCAGTGGGCTTCTCCTCTCGCCTTGCTCGGAGAAGGAAGGTTCCATGGCAGCGGGCCTCCGAGATACTCCACCTGTCAGCAGCCTGTCAACCGGCCCCCTGATGGCCCGCGCCCGCCCGCTGGTGTCGACAGGGGAGTCCGGGAAACATCCGGGCTCCAACAGCGAGAGCCGCTGCACTGAATCACCTGCAGGTGCAAATGATCACCCCTCTCTGGTGTAGCCGTGTGACTGTTTCCTCAAGCATAAGACCTTTTTAACACGTGGTCACTACCTCCTCCTCACGGAGGTCGAAGTGCAACCCGTGGGCCCGAGGTGAGGTCACCTCGGGACGGACGCTGACAGCAGCTGACCGAATCTGACGCCGCAGAACATGGCCATTACAGAGCAGAAGTAATTGGATCCACAAATCAGCAAATGTGTGCAGGTTTATAGAGGTACACGGCTTTACAGCTCCGTGTCTCAGGGCTTGCTTGGAGGCTGACGTGGCTGTCGTGACGCTGTGGGCGCTCGCTGACAGCGGGCACTGCACTCTTGGCTCTCGCCCCTCAAGGCCCGTGTGGGGCAAGTACGACAGGAATTCGACATGACGTGCCTGTACTCCACAATAGCACCAATCAGTTCTGATGGAAATGACAGTCTGCTGACCCGAAATTGCCTGCTGCGAGTGAAAGTCCATTATGTCTTATTTCTACCTGGGCACTCCGGCCATCAGTGCTTCCAGTTGAGTAGGTCAAGATTATTCAGGCGCTATTGGAAGCCAATTCGCTTACGACAGTTTGTTTCTTAGACTGCCACAACCATGTCCTTCTCTGTTTCCATCTAATCTCTGATGTGCAGTAATTTTTTCAACAGGCAGTAGTAATATGCAGGGGAAAGCAAAGCAGTGAGGGCCCTTATTTCACTTGAGCAAAATTGAGTTGTTGTTTTTTTAACTCATTGTACAGTACAACAGATGTCGAACGGATATCGTCACTAAGCGTCTGGGGTATAGACAGCTTGCATCGTGCCTTGTTTACCTCCGTATACTTGTTTTTGGTAGTAGTGTGCTAACACCAGCATGAAGACTTCATGGTGGAGAACGAGGCATGAGAGAAGCACGTGTGCCTCCCTCCCTTTCCCTCCATTCCTGCTATCTTCCGTGGGAAAGCGGGAGAAGGGGAGGATTAATTGTTTTCCGCAGGTAAGCCGGGCGCTTCCGACAGTCTGCTTTGCTCGAATCCTGCCAAGCTTCCATATGCTCCCCGAAAGCTGCTCTCCTGCTCCCGGAGCGCCAGCGTGTCCGGCGGCGCACCGGCGACAGGTCGGACGGACCCGGGCCCGGTTCCAGGTGGCCCCCGAGCAGACACGGACTGTTCGTCTTGTCTGTGGAGCGGGGTCTGGAACACGTCGCCCCCGCGAGGCGCCCCACACCCTCTGCCCACTTCTGTGATTAAACGTTTAGAGGGCGTGACCGCTTTGACCTGAGAGTTCTTTTTCTCCAGTAGCTCTGCAGATGTGGAGGTTTTTTTGTTTGTTTGTTTTTATTTGTTTCTCTTTCTGCTCGGATAATTACAGCGTCTATGTGTACTCTATGCGAGGGTGAAAGGTTAAGGTACCTTTCTGCCATACTGGAATGAAGTTTATTTTAATGTGATTATGGGCTGTTCCAACCACAGACGGTTGTAACCGTTATTACTGTTTATGTTGGACCAGCTCTAACTGGAGTTCGTGGGCTCTGACCCTCTATCTCACATTAATGCAATCACTCGGCCCAGCAGTGCTCGTGTGCGGTGCTGTAACGAACGACTGGCATTTTCTCTGGATTTTCTCTTCCTCGCTGCAAGTATGGCAGTAAAACAGTAAAAATGACTATTGATCCATGACTGGCGCAGATTGGTCAGAGCCATCCCGCTCTGAAGGCCTTCATGCCCCGTTGTTTCGATGCATCTTTACCCTTGAAACGATCAAGACAAAAGACTTCTAGTTTTGACAGGACCGTTGCCTTCTAACAAATCTTTACCATAATAAAATAATTTTGTTTCAGTGTAATGTCACTTGCAGCTGTGTAGCGAGATGGATTCGGCAGATCGCATGCTTAATCCTTCACAACTCCACATGTTTTGCCTGTTGGTTTTACCGGAGTGATTTATACGTGAAGTGTTAAACTGCTGAGCAACTGTTTCTTGACGAATGGCGGCGGCTTATACTGCCCGATGTCTGGCCTGGTATCACCGGGAGGCCAGTGGGCCCATCCTTCACCCCCGGACTGCAGAGAAGAGCATGCTGATGAAAGCAGTGCCCTGACAATGTCTCTCAACGCAACTTGATTATTATTATTTTGAAGCATTTGTTTCCACTTATTTTGGTCATGATTTATGACCTGAGTGGGGAAAACTCTAGAATCAAGCACAGATTTAATTTTTCATACTTTTTTCAGTTCACAGATGACTGGTGCAAAATGTTACAGATGGCAAACACTCATCAATCACAGTCCAGCGTAAAACTAACATGCAAAATCACTGAAGTTGCTTCATAGGGTTGAGAGACTTCATGCTGGAATAGTCGCTGTGCCGTGCTGTACTGAGAACACATACTTCTGTTCAGGCTGGAACGTTATACAGTCTGGCAGGGAAGACCAACTAAAACCAAAGGTAGAATTCCCAAATGCAGAAGTGTCAGACTGAGGACATGTCTGATTTATTGATTTATTGATTAATGATTACCTATAGAAACGTCACACGCAGGATCTTAACGTTTGGGGTTTTATTTTTTTCTGTGCTTTCTGGTGCACAGGATGTAGTCCCAGTTCTTCAAAGGAACAGTTTTAACCAGCCTGCATATTAAAGCAGTGACACCATCAATGAGAGGTCACCTCCCTTTATCATTATCCCATCACAGTGCAGATCACAGCTCACGTTAAGAACACACAATGAAGTTCACTCTCATTAGCTTGGCGTCACAATCATCGGTGGTACCCAGATTATTAAAAGGCAGTTTGCCAGTAATGGACATGGCAATTATGGACTTAAAGAGCTTAACTGTTACTGTAAATAAACCATGTTGCCGCTTTAATGAGAAAATGTATAATTGAAGCAGCTAAAATGGCAGGACTTCAGGGTGAAATTAAGGTTGTTATTTGGCTAAAAAGGTTTTGTGGGATCGTGGCAGGTGATGTCTCCAGAGTGTCATTAGTGTGGATGTCCCGTACGTGGCCTGCTTGGTTTCCTGTTGTAGCCTGAGCTGCCTGAATCTGTCCAGTTTAACACTGAGGGAGCAGTTAACACTAAAACTCTGGGGGAGCAGTTAACAATAAACAAGGAAGATGTAATTAGGACATACGACCTTTAACTCTCTGAAGCAAAAAAAACGTTTCTAATGGAAACAGAAAAAACGTTTTGATTAAATTGGTTTTCCACGTTGCCGCTACCTTGAGACGTCCACCAGACAAACTGTTAGCTAAAAAGTTGGACCTTGTGTGGTTATAAAGCTGCACTTCACCTTGGCCTACTCACGCCTTAGTCTCTCTCCAATTCCTTGTTTATCAATTACAAGTTCAGGCAAAACATTAAGTTTTACTTTCATCACTCACAAGAGTGTTATTAAATATGACAAACCTGTCAGCAGCCACTTCCATTTTCAGCTCGACCCTACCACATTTAGGAAAAATGAATTCCTGTCGGTAATAGCATAAATAGGTCATAAATACATAGGTCATGAACACTCTCCTCCCAGGAAATGTGTGTGATCTGGGTTTGGAGATGACCCCTGCAGAGCTGTGGGGAGCTGTGTAAGAGTGGCCCCTCACATCAGTGACGCCGGGAGGTTTTGTTGGGATATCTGTCTTTACTCTAATGTTAAACTGAATACCGTTCCTCAAACAGAGAGGCTGTTCATGGAATCACAAGCTAAGTGGAGGGTCTGAACTGCGTTGATTTCGTGGTTGTTTTTCCCCCCAGTTCTGCTCTGAGCTCTTACAGGGAGAGTTTTCCTCCTGTCATACTGCTTAACATTTGCTGGGTTTTTTGTTCCTTTCACTTTTTTCCCCTTTTAAAGGGAAATTCACACCTTTTCCCCATGTGAAGCTGTCGGCAGGTTTGCATTGCTTTGTTTAAGACCGCAAATAGTGCTGAACCAACCTCCACGTATACATGTAGCACCCTGGATGCACGCTAACGACCTGCGGCCCAGTGGGCTGAGGTCTGTGGGTGGGAGTACGGCGCTCCTTCGATCGGCACGTCCTCCCTTGCACTCAGACGGCGGCTTTTGTCCCCATGGAGCGCCTGCCTTCACTAGGGTAGAGCGGCGGACCCTGCTCCCATCAATGTCACCAGCCCGCACGCAGACGGACCCCCCTCCCCTCAGTCCTCCACTGCCTCCGGCGGGGTTCCCTGCTGCTGACAGAGACCGATGGGGGTGACGGGGAGCCCAGCTCGGTCAGCAGCGGAGAGGGGCTTCTAGCACACTCCCCTCACATTACTGTTCTCACTCTGTTTACTCTCCATGCCTGATTAAGTTGGGGAGGCACACAGTCGACTCTCGCTGGGTTATGTTCTCTTGGCCAATTTTTCTTCTTCTTCTTTTTTTTTCTTCTTCTCCTCCCTCCCCCTGTCTTAATCTCCTCGTAGGACCGCATAATTAACGGTGAGGTCGGCAAGGTAACAGGGGAACCTGCGGTTGTCATGTTAATGGATTGAATTCAGCTGGTGTAACCAATGTCCCTGTAGCTACTACACACTAAGATTCTTGCCAGCGAGCCTGTCAGTGACATTTGTCTGAGTGATTTAGGGACAAACAAACATTTGAAATGTGTCAGAAATTTTCTAATCAGGTCTTTGTTTCAACCTTCTCCTGCAATTTCATCTTTAGCCAAAAAAAAAAAGAAATAAACCAGCATTGCTGTGTGTACAGTAGCCTAATTATCTGGAGTTGTAGGGGTTTAAATAGTTTTTTGTTTACATGACATTGAATTAAATTAGGCATACTTCCCTGGAGTTTGTATTGGAGATGGTGGCTCATCAAATTTATGTAATAATCCACTGACTCGGCATGTTTGATGTTGGAATACAGGAGTGATGGAAATAATTTTCATGCACCTTTAATTTAGAAAACAGCAGTGTGTTCTCCAGCTGTCTGCAGATGCGTTCATAAGGCTCCACACAAACCTACAGAGTGTCACTACGCAGATAAATTTGCATTACCATTGATGTTAGAAAGGGGGCCGTTTTTGCCTGTGGGTGCAGGACACACTGAGATTTGAGCGATGTGTTGGGCACCTAAACCGTTCTGAGCAGTGTGCTGTTAAAAGGTCCCCTGGGTAAACTCACAAAGGTGTTTTGAAGATTTGTCACATACAGGCACAAAGCCAGCCTCTCATTAGTGCACAGCAGAGAAGCCAGATTGGGGAAAGGGTTTACTCGTCTCTGAGAGAGGGGAGCTTAAAACGCACCGCCTAAATGGGAAAGAAAAGACAGCAGCAGTTTGGTTCAGCCAGGAGTAGTAGCTCAGAGTGTCGGCGCTGGACGGTAATTCCGTCGTATGCCTGGCCAGCCTGTGTTTGTATTAGGGAGGGCCAGTCTTATATTGGTGGGAGGAGAACTAATGGTGTTTTGTTGTTGTTTTTGTTTTTATTTCATGTTCTACTACATTCAAAGTTTTATTTCTTTGCGTGGGGAAAATGGCATACGTTGACGTCTTTTGTTTTTAGCACGGCTTCTCACATGACTGATGGCTGACAAACCCACACTACAGGCCAGACTGCGAAAAGCTGGCCACTTGTAACTTTAAACCTCACAGCAGGCAGCGTTGCCTTGGAAACGCTACTTGACCCCGTCTGTGATTGGGGGAGACTCAAAGTGACCACCCTAAGAGCTCAGGACGTGTTCTGCAGCTGGTGCCTGACCACCGCGGTTGTCCTGACCCACAAGCACTCGCTGATATGCTGACACGAGGGGAGCTTTGCAAATGCAACTCGACAGGCCTTTGTGCATTCTCCCAAGTTTGACGAGTTTTTTGTCACTGTTAGTTATTTTACTTTGCGTCTCGTTGTCATGATTAAAATGAGACTTGACGCCAGCTGCCATCGTTCTGCCCTTTGTCACAGATCTGCCCCAGGCAGACTCTTGTCTGATGCCCTTACCTTCAACTTGAGTAATCCACTTCAAATAAGGACACTGTGCTTTGAACTGCTTCTTAAACTTGTGAAGATTGCTCTGGGCTGAAACTTGGCTGATGTATAATACAGTGTAATCTCAAATTAGTGCTCAAATAACATTTCCCAAAATTGCATTGTTTTGCAAGCCTTCTTCTGTCCTTACAGGTTCACGAAATGCCTGTCGTGTCCAAAGCTTTGTTTGGGTTTGTGGGATGGAGATGGTGGCATTGTCTTGGTTTTACATTCATTCCCATACTGCGCCCTCCTCCTGCTGGTTACCTTATTCTCAGGACCCCGTTATTCACTCAGGCCCACTATTCCACAGTCACGCAGTTTTTAATAATTACCTGTAATGTTATTACACCAAAATATATAACAATACCGCAACCGATTTAGTAACGCCATGCTATGTAATAAGGTCTTGAAGTCGTTGCCTCTGTGCCCTAAATAGGTCGGTGTTTTTTGTGACTTTGACGTAGTGCATGCCCGTGGACCCTGTCCCTAAGGCCCGGCACCAGTGCCGGAGAAATCAATTAAAAAGAAACCGGGATCTTCCTCTCCTCCCTCACACACGCGCTTCCATCTAGCCATAAATCTCCACGCAACAGTATCTCGCTGCCTCATAAGGCGTCTGTCACTAAGGAGGACTGTAGTCGTGTTTTATAATGGCCATAACACACGCCCAAAGCGCACCGGTGGAACTCGTGAATCGGACCCCGTATGTTAATGCTCCGGTTGTTTTATTCCTCACGCCGCTTAGTGACGTTTTACGGGAGACAGCCGTCTACGTCACAGGTGTAAATGACATCGTGGCTGTGAAAGCGCGGCAGCGATTGTGCCAAAAACGTGTCATTTGCGTCTCCTCTTGACCTTCAACTAAAACTCCAAATAAAAGTGTCAGCAGTTGCAGCCCCCTGTTGTGTGGCTGTTAAATACAGACGTGGCATTTATGTGCTTCTGTTTAACAGGAAGTGACTTTTTTTCTGATGTACCCAAGCTGATATCTGACAGGTTTAAAACATAAGCTTGGTACGCTGCAACGCTGGCTCCATTTTAGCTGCTTAAGTGTTGAGGTTCATTAGGGCAACAACATATTCAGTTTTTATGATAAATGCAGCAGACATTAAACGTAGGAATGAAGGGGACGCGATTTGTTACTGTGAAATTGATATTTATTGCCGTTATCTCAGAGCCAGCGGAAACACCCCAGTGGGATTTCAGTGTGTTTAAAGGGTCGTGCAGCCAGGGAATGACATCTGTCCGATACATGTTAAACAACACGGTAGCCTTACACAGTGGGGAAAAAAACACATGTAGCTCACGTGACGGCAACACCAAGGTCTTGGGTTCAGTTCCCAGGGAGAATGTGTGCTGTTATTTTGATAAAGCCGTAGATCACTTTGGATATCAGCGTCTGCCAAATGCCATAAATGTGAAGGTAGCACTCTGGTTAAAGAGCTCACCAACAGGTGACATGATAAAATAAGGAAAGGATCTACACACTTGACTAATGTCATGTACAGAACTTCATTCCATATTTTCTATATCAAACCAGCATGGGAGAATTGGGCTTGAGAGCGACACCCATTAAATAGTTCCAACGTGAGCCTCTTTGCCATGCAAATATTTGGAACCGTCCATAAACAGATGTACATAATCACTTAAAATTAGTCTGCATATCTGGACTTCATAGGGGAAAAAAAACGTTCCAACATTTATCAGTCACTAATATAACCTTTTTAACTTGTTCCTGACACTGCGGATGTGGTGGCCAGATGGCTCATACTGGTATTTTATTCATGTCAGTTCTTGCTTACATATTTCATCCTTCATTACTAAGCATTCATTTGGTAAAGTAAGATTGGGATAATCAATTTTATGCATTCTTCATTACATGTATATCCCAGCTAGCCTGTGCAGCTGATCCCTGCTTTGCTGGAATGGCGCAGGATGCGGGAATGCCTTTAGCAGGTGCAGCCTCAGGTCAAATCCCAGGAACATCTGCAAAGCTCTTGGCTTAGCGAGGAAAACGGTGCCATACAGAGAAAACTCGCTTCTAGGTGGTCGTAGCGTACACGAGCGCTGTCATTAACACCCACGTCCTGCTCTAATGTTGTGATATTTCAAAGCATTAGTAAGCATCCTTCGCCGCAGTAATTCTGAGATGTCATGATTCCTGATCTCTCTGTCTCAGGTGGCTTGAATATTTTGACAGGAAATGACATCGTTCACAGAGTGTAGAAAAGTCGTTTGTGACCAGGAACTTATCAGGGGCTGCCTCTAGGATGCCTGCTTGTGTGATAAGTGTGTGGAAGCAAATATTCGTTTATTGCAAATGGACAATGTTTGCATGTGTACAGAGGGAGCTCTCGATGGTCTGCTGGTGGGAACGTGAACTGTGTGGGCAGATTTGCTGTAATTTAACGAGGATTAATTCCCTACTTTCGTCTAATGGAGGGCTAGAGAAGACCTCAGCCCAGCTGTGAAGAGACAAAGGCATGTAAGAGGATTTGGAGACATTTTGGGAACATTTTTCCTTCTCCCCAAGGATGTGATTACATAATAACGACTTCTCTGTTCAACATTTGCCCATGACTCTGTAATCAGTAGTTATTGGCTGGTGTGGAACAGAGCTGTACATTTTTTTGCATTTTAATTTTGCATTTTAACTTTTATCCAATTAATTATAATTCCTTGTAGTTATATTATTTTTTAAAAACATTTGGTCCTACTAAGACATAATGAATAATGGTTGTTGTGAGTCTTTTAGGGATTTTTGTAGTCATTAATTCATGATGTTATATTGGTGATGAGCTCCATTTTGTTAATTCTGCAGTTAACTATAGAATTTGACAGCTACTTTTCATTTGGTTTGGAAAAGTGTGGATGTGTGGAACAGTTTTTTTACTTTAAAATTTTTAAAATCCATTTACTTTAATCAATAATGATAATAATAACAATAAGGAGAATAAGAAGAAAAATGGAATAGAATATTTATTTATATAAAGAAATCATTGGTACAAATGATGTCATTTTTAAGTACAATTAAAGAACAAATAATCTAAGTACAGGGAAGCCTTAACAGGTTTTGACTTTAAATTCCAACCCAATATAGAGCTAGTTTTCCTAATATTCTCTTGACAGTAGTTTGGGAATAGACAAGCCCCATATAAGAAAGCTCTTCCACTGAGCGGCAGGCAGTGGTATGGATTAGCTGGAAGACTGCCTCATCAGCGTGGTCTGTAATCTTTCAAGAGACAGGCCATTACG
The DNA here is from genome assembly GCF_041902795.1 of Electrophorus electricus. NCBI lineage: Eukaryota > Metazoa > Chordata > Actinopteri > Gymnotiformes > Gymnotidae > Electrophorus > Electrophorus electricus. Next base: position 26,753,179 of record NC_137500.1, read on the forward strand.
GCCTTGAGACGCCATAAGCAAGACTTTGCAGTCAATGTGCAACTTACCAGGAAGCCAATGTAAATTGAATAACAATGGGGTTATATGGCCTGACTTTCTTTTCCTGGTAAGGACACCGGTGCCTGCGTTCGGAATTAGCTGGAAATGAAAGACCGGGCAGGGCCAGCAGCCAGAAAGTGTAAAATACGCTCTCTGAACCATGTGAGGTTAGCATGTCGTGCTTTGTATTTGCTTCTTTAATGTTAGCATGCAAATATGTTTCATATGTGACACTAAGCAGTTTTATAGATAGTACGGGGCTGAAATGATAAACCAGTATATAGGGACATACTGAGGGCTTTAATTAGCTTTTGGTTGCACAGAAAGGTCTATAAAATTGGTAAATTGTTTCTGGGAGACTTAATGTTTATTATTAGCCCTTCTGTTGGAATTAGGAAGAAAGAAGTTTTTGATGACCCACACTTTTAGATTTTAAAGCAGGCCTCAGTTTTCTATAACCGTGTTGGTTTATGTTGGGTATATATGTAAAAATGGAAGTTAAATTCATATTTGCAAATGAAATGTAGAAGAGATATAAAGGAAGGACAAGCGAGAAACAGAATCCCTTGGAACATCATACGCACTCTTTTAGGCTCGGAAAGAAATCCCTGTTTATGTTAGCAGATTGGTAACAGTGTGGCGAGCTGTCTCTAAGCATGGATGAGCCTATGGGAGAATGTGGTGGTTTGCTGGAGCTATCTCAGCTTATTTACAGACACAGAGACGCACACGATTTCACTCCAGCTTGCCGGCACCACCAGGATATGCAAATGTCCGTTTGGATTCCTTTCTTTATTTTTTTGAGGAATCCAAAAGCCACAGTTCTGTGCTCCCCAGATGACCTCACCCATCCCAAGCTCTGGGTTCTCTGCATTACACGGCGCTGTTCTCCTTGATTCACGTTATTTGGGCGCTTTTGCTGTAGCTCGAGAAAAAGAGAAGGCCTTCTTCCCTAAATTAGTTTTTTTGTGGATTTGGAATTGGAATTGCTCAGGGTTTTGTCTTGGCTTGGCTTGTTTCACAACGTTCTTGAACCCATGCCGTAAAACACCACGATAAGACCTCTGTGTTAGCGCACAAGCCGGGCACATAAACAGGCGTAAATGACTTTAAATGTCTGTCAGAGCAGTCATGGATGCAGTCATTTTCACTGGGTGTGTTCCTGTTGTTTTTGCTCCAGTTCACCTGGTCTCTTTATTGTCATGTTGTTCTGAACTGTTAGCTCTGTTTCATTTCAGACTTGTGCTAAATTGTAAACCATGAGCAGGCGAATCGGCCCCGTCCCTTCAGCTTTGACGGCGCGAGTGACCCTACTGTGTCTGAAAAGGGCTGTGGGCACCTGCTGCAAGACTTTGCCCACACAGAACTCTTCAAGTGAAACTATTGGGGGGGGGGGTGTGAATCGGAGTCATTCGATCTGACTTCTTTTCCTCCTGTCAGCCCTGCCTCACGCGTGGCCCAGAGAGGGCCGACCAGCCTGGAACAGGAAGCTGTCCGCAAAGCAAAGACGACGCAGCCACGTGACCTTGTGTTACTGTCCCAGTGTGTCTGTGACACCGTCTTCAGCCGAAAGCCTGGGAGAGTGGAAGAGAGAAGAAGTTCGCCCTGACTGTGCAGACATCCAGAGTGACTGCGCACCGAGGGCTTGGACCACAGACGGAGCTGTGCTCAGGCTGAGGGCAGCTTCTGGACAGCACCGTTCTGACTTCAGTCAACTGCTACGTTTTCAAGGCTGCTCTAATGTTTAAAAAAAAGACAGAGGTCCATGTCACCTACGTAGGGTTTTCAGTTAAAATGTAGTACAGTTGTCAGTGAATATTCTGTATTTGATTATAATGAAAATGTTAAGAGATTCGATTGTGAACAATACTATCCGATCGTGGGTGTAAAAGCAGCACTGCTGTGGCTGTCTGCCTCACGAGTACTTGCACTTCGTTCGCCGCGTTGAATCGCACAACTAGCTGAAACTTGGGTCGGGCTGAAAGAGCAAATAATTCAACAACAGCCATGAGGTGCAATTCAGTGCAATTTTGATGAGTAGACAAACAAAATTGTGAGCAAACTGTGCCCTGGTGTCCTCTAGCATTTCTTAGGCTAACTAGCTAGCGTTTTTCATTTAGTTCTAGTGTCAGTGATGTTTTAGAGCCAATAATGGGAGTTCTAGTGGCAAGTTTTTGCCTTTTTAATAGCACTTTATTGCAACTTGTCCCTCAGGGTTAAACATTTGTGTTGTCACATTTTTTAGAATTGGGTCTTGAATTTATTTAAACAAAAATAGAAAAGTGTAGACTAAATAGCTAGATATTAAAAGTTAAAAGACATGTTTATGTTGAAATATATATTCAAGTGTCTCACTTGTGGTTTGTGCTATTATGGATATAATGTGAAATAAATACATTCAAGTGGTTTTGAACCTATGTATTTTTTTAGAGGAATCAAATATCATTTTTGGCCAGTTTTGACAGCGCTAAAATGTAGGCAGTACATGGGAAATGGGGATTTATTTTTAATCCTTCTAATGCAATGGCTTGTTTCCTTGAGGGCTGGTGAAGTTTTGTTTATTTCCAGAAGTGTCTGTACAAAGGTACAGTTGGGCCTCTCTCCTCTCTGCTGGAACGTGAGTCAGAGTAGCCTCCATCTTACTCAGATGTGGTTGGAACTTTTCTTCAGCGCTCTTTGTTTTGTGTGTGTGTTGGATATCTCTGCTACCTTGGAAAACAAACCTGTATTCTGTAACTGTTCCTTTGACAGAACTCCTTGGCCTGTTTTATTTTTGAAACCAAGAGAAAGATTCCCACCTGCGTTTAGTCCCCTTTCTGCCTGCGTGTTTTTCCATTACACCGATGTTTTGTTATTGTTGGTAAAATCAACACGGGTGTGGTTGAGGGTGCTGGATTTGTAATGTTCACTGCTGAAGTGATTGGCGGCTTGGCTGAGGCCGGTCACACCGCGCCCTGCACTCACTGATGTTTACACTGCACTCACAGGCGAGGATGTGGTTGGGCAAACTCACAAAGTGGGGTGGAGGTTTTCTGCTCTAATTTGACCTTCTACTGTACATGTTTACAGGATAGCTCTTCCACTAAACCCTTCACACTAGCGCTCTTCCACTAAACCCTTCACGCTAACGTGAGGGTTGAAGAGAAATGCGCAAGCGAGGAATGCAGGACTGGTGTGGCCGTTAACGTATCGTGTGCATGTGTGCATGCGAGCAGCTTCTGTTCTCACAGGTGCTAATATCTGCATCCAGAAACGGATGGAGTGCGTGCACACAGTCTGTTCACTGGGGATTTTTTCCAGCCATTTCCTGTGTGTCTGTGTATAATGACTATGAAACTTTAAATTTAGACATACAAATTTAGCCTGCGATTTTGTCTAATATTTATATGAAAATAATTTTCCTTCTCTGGGATGCAGTTTTCCGCATTTGAGTGCATGATTGTCCTATAATTAAATCCCCCTGCCTGTCCTGTGGACGTATCGGATAGTGCCGCTCCCCCAGCGTGGAGGGGATGGCATGGCCTTTAGGAACTCTGTCCCTCTCGCTTCCACACACAGTAATAAACCTCATCTCAGGATCCAGGTATTGGCATCAGGAACATCAGGCACATGATGTGTTTGTGGCACATCACTACGTCAGGTTTCCTAATTGACTGCTGGAATAGTTAGATGTTGTTTTCCCCCATTAGAATTTGTGATGAATGTCATGTGTGGTGTGTGCCAAAACCATGAAAAAGCTAATAATGAACAGTGGGCTTTTCGTTCGGGGCACTAACAGTGGACTGTTCGTTCGGGACAGTAGACTGTTCGTTCAGGGCACTAACTGTGGGCTGTTCATTCGGGGCAGTGGGCTGTTCGTTTGGGGCGGTAGCGGTGGACTGTTCCTTGGGGGCACCACAACTGTGTTGCGCATTTTTCTTTTACTTCAGAAAGTGAGTGGAAATAAATGTTATAACAAATAGATGTTATAGCATCCTGCAGCAATCAGTCCTTTACATCGTAAATTGTTTGGACTTGATGTTAATTATTGTTTGAAAAGACTCACCTCCAGGCTTCCACTGTGCATTGTGGCACCAAACAGAAGAACCATTAGGTTCCTGATTGCAGTTCATACTGTACACACACACACACACACACACACATACATACATACATACATACATACATTCAGGATCCCCTCCTACCCCATCACACTAGGCCACATTATCCAGCCCTGTCTGTGTTTAACCAAGGAAAGGCTGTAATTAGTGCAGTCAGGTGTGGTATTGTGGAGAGCCCTTGCCTTACACCGTTAACACACAGTCGTGCAGGACGGACGTGACGCCAGTATCACCACTCCGAACACGCTGGGCTCCGTGGGCGGGTACTGGGACTGCGTAGTCATGTATCGCACACACTCACACAAACAGGTGTGTGTGTGTGTGTGTGTGTGTGTGTGTGTAAGTAATCATAGACATTGGAGAAGTTTTCAGTTTTTAATTGGCTGTAGAAATTGGAATATTATTGACCTTTTGAGGGTTTTTTGTATTTTATTTACTTTTTTATCTAGGTGGTCATTTATTTCTGTATTTTTGTGGTGGGGGAACCAGTAGACAAAAAACAACACTGGTAGTGGTTCAAGTCCTTAAATTCTAAAAACATTTCTCTTTTGTTCTGCCTTTATATACGGCCACTCAAGCCACTGTGTAACCCTATATATTAACTGAAAAAGTCAAGGACAGTCCTACTGCAAACAGCTTTATGTCTCCTTTTCACTGACCTCTCTTAAAGTGTCTCTTTTCTTGCTCTCATCTCCCTCGGTCTCTCTCTCTGCGCTCTCTCTCTCTCTCTCTCTCTCTCTCTCTCTCTCTCTCTCTCTCTATTCTTAATTGGCTTTCACCACGCGTGCACAAATACACATGTATGCCTATCTGTTGGAATTGCAGTAACCTTTTCCAGGGCTGCTCCGTGTCATATGGTGCCGCTGCAGTGTTTTCTGGGGAGATCCAGAAACTTGGACAGCTTAAAGCTGATTAGACCCTAACCAAAGATTCATTAGTTTTATTTAATGGAGTAGAAATGAGTGGTTGGGAGATTTGAATAAATTAACCTTCGCTGCCTCCCTGGAGATGTGAGCGTAATGACAGCGGAGGCAAGAACGTGTCTTCCCCTTGTCACCGATATAATGAGTTCTGATTGGGTTATTGTTGTTTGGAGCGTGTTGTCATTTAACCCAAAACCAGGACGAGCCCGTGGCCACGCGGCACGGATGTGGCTTGTGGTCTGAACTGTGTGTTCACAAATTGCTCAACAGGAAGTGCACAGGGAATTCCAGATTTGAATGGTCTGTTGTTCTTGAAAATGAACTGCAAAAAGATTTTTTTTATTTTATTTTTTTTTTTTGCTCACTGTTCATGTTTTATACCCCCGGCCTTTTTAAAAATTATCTGACGAACTCCAGCACTGCGCCATATGCAGGCGAGGAGAGTTATCGTCTTATTTTAGGAGGAAAGAGTCTGGACATGGAACACAATGTCTGTAGTGCACAAAAAGAATTAAACACAATTAAATTGCTAATTTCTCCATTTTCACAGAGTATGTCTCTGTGAATGAATTTCTGAGAACTGTGCATTCTAGCTCTCTCTCTCTCTAAGCAGGGGAAACCTCTGGGCTCTCCCCCACACACACACACAAACACACTCTCATTTACATTGTCTCACTGGTTAAGGGATCAATTATTTCCATTCTTTTAGGTACTTATGTATCTCCTAATGACGTCAAACGGGCTCATTATCTTCTTTATTTTTGTAAGAAAATATTCCAGAGAGAACTGATGCACATCAAATGGGGGGTGGAGGGGGGGGGTCTTATTTTTACACTCTTACCTACGCAGCACAGGGGTCTTAAAACGCAGTATGGTCGCCCATCCCATACAGCGTCAGCATGAACTTCTCTAGGTTGGACTTTATTGTGAGAGAAATTAATGTAATTAATTACACGTGTTTTGTTTGTCCAGGTATCCCAAACACTAGATATTACAGGCTACTGGGGACAGTGTGGGAAATTGTCGAGTGCAGAGCGCCTGATGAGCTTAGCAACTCCGAGACGCTTGCAGCACGAGTTTGGCATTCATTGATCGCAGCCAATGGAAAGTCGTAATGAAGATCCTGCTTTAATTTCCTGTAGAGAGAAATTAGTGGATATTAGAGGTCGGTCACCGCATCAGTCTGCCAGAGTCTCACCAAGCCAGAACTCGGTGCCAGTGTGCGGCGCTGATAACTTTGGCCCTCCGTAGTAGTTTCTCTTCCAGCTGTAGCAGTTACTGTTTTTAACAGGTTCAGAAGAATAAGCGAAAGGAACCACAGAGTACGACAGAAGAGTCAAAGCATGGTGGGGCCGGGGGCCAGGGCCGGGGCCCCGTGAGTCCCAGCTACATCCCTCCGCTCACTGAAAACGCGGCCTACCTCGACACACTCAGGCATCCACGTACGATGAATGCTGGCAGTCTGCGTGAACAGCACATCTGGCTGCAGACAGCTATGCAAAAGGCTCCCTCGGTCCAGAGAACATTGCAGTCTCCTGGTGGGATTATATTCACTTTCACTTGGTCCTGAGACACAACGTTTTTATTTTTAAAACATTTTTTTGCCTTGCGGTAATCTGCATTCTGATCACCTTCAATTCTGGGCTTTTCAAACCAGTCTCCAGATGCTATACTCTAATACACTAATTCTGTTCATCTTTCTATGTGCAGTATACCTGTGCAGTCAGGGTGTGTGTAGGAGGAGGTGTAGTCAGGGTGTGTGTAGCAGGAGGTGTAGTCAGGGTGTGTGTAGCAGGAGGTGTAGTCAGGGTGTGTGTAGCAGGAGGTGTAGTCAGGGTGTGTGTAGCAGGAGGTGTAGTCAGGGTGTGTGTAGGCTGAGGAGAGTTAAGCTGCAGGAGTCATGTTGGGGTGACTTGTGCCATCAGTCCATCCCAGAACTGCATTCATCATGTCCAGCAGTGGTTCAGTGCAGGACGTGTGTGTGTGTGTGTGTGTGTGTGTGTGTGTGTGTGTGTGTGTGTGTGTGTGTGTGTGTGTGTGTGTGTGTGTGTGTGTGTGTGTGTGTGTGTGTGTGTGTGGCCTGTTTCGATATTAGGCCATATGCATTTCTGACTCCATGTGTTGGATATCATCAGTAAGACACAGTAATATGTTTTGGGCAGGAGATGATTGATGTTGTCCATATATCTTTCACGAGATTACACGCTCTGTTGTACGGTGTGTGCCTCGGTCTGTGTGCAGGGAGTCACACCTGTCTGTCTGTCTGCTGAGGGGTGAGCAGGACTCATTCTGGTCTTCCCGCGCACTCAAAATGGCTTGGCAGAGCTCGGGCGGACACGTCCTGCAGCTGAGACCTTTGACCTCTGACACCCCAACGCAGCACCCCAGCCAGCTGACCCTCAAACAATAAAACTGCCCCATGTTCTGCTAGTGCGGGGCCTTACACCTAGGGCCCTGAACGTGTGTGATGGTGTCGTCAGCCTAATGCAAAGTGCTGCTTATGTCACCAGCACAGCGTCTGTCGCCCGTAGGCGTCGTCTCTGCCACGTGCGCCAAACGACTCATGAGCGGCCCATGGATGCGTGGGCGAAGGTCCGAAGGGAACGCTGACGAGGGTGATGGCGTGGGGCTGCTCCCAGACACTCCACGCTCACGCATCACCATGCTAACATGGTTAACGCTGGAGACGGTTGGAAGGGGCGCTGCCGTGTCCTGGTGAGCAGGGACTTCTGGTACCTTCTGCCCAAACGAAACACACACAGAGCGTTTTGTCGCCCCTCGCCGTCCAGACAGAGGAGGGCTGTGTGTTGGACCCTAATTGACATTCTGTGAGGTGTAATTGAGGCGGCGTAAGGACTGTCGGCACGCCACTTTCCCCGCTCCCTGTGAGCTGCCCTGTGTTTTCGCTCACAGAGGCGCCTGTGTGCCGACAGCGTGTGTTTGCGTTCCTCGGCGTGCGGGGGCGCGTGTGTGTTTAGAGAGCCCTTTGATGTCCGCAGCAGAGCCAGGTGGAGGAACATCACACTGACGGCCATTGATGGGCGGCAGCTTTGAGCTCCCCCGTCTCTGAGCGCTCCAGAGAGGGGCCTTTGCCACATCCTGCTAACGGCACGCTGGCATCAGACGGCCTGTTTACGTGGCCGCCTCCACCCGCCCTGATTGACTTGTTCACGAGTCCTGTTCGTTTTTCTGTCAGTTCAGGCCTCAAACGGCTTCTCCTCCAGAGTTTCTTAAAATAACAGTGACCAGGAACGCCAGACTTTCAGATGTGTGCCTTCACTAGTTATTGGCGTGAATTACACAAAAGGCTTTTTATGCCAGATATTTAAGTGTATATATCTTCAGTTTCATTTGCGGTTTGTTTTAGAAACATGTTTGTCTAGGCTATGCCCCGTGCTTAAACTATTAATACCAGCCAAAGTGAAAAGCTAAGTTAATAGACCAATAAGAATTCTCCAGACACCTAGCATGTTTCCTGCAAGCTGGATCAGGCCGGCACCTTGTCCGTTTATCTGGCCTGGGATTTAAACATTCCGCACAGTCAACGTGCGCATTCCCTGGCGTGTCCGAGACGGCCCCGGCTAAGAATAGCGGTCCGTTCACTTCACGCCAAGCTGACGAGCGTGTCACTCACGGGGCCTCGCCTCGCCCGCCTCGTGACTGGCTTTTGTCGCCGTCCTCGTGAGCGTTAGCGGCCGGCAGCTCGATACCGCTGCTAATTTCGGCCGCAGTGCCCGAGGCTCGCTGGAGACCGGCCGCAGTGGAAGATCTCGGGTTGCCATTTGACCTTGATGAATTGCAGCAACACAGCCAGGGCCCCCAGCACTCATGTCAGTATTTATTCTGCTGCATGCAGTGGTTTGCGCGGGGGAGGGACGGCGTGGAGCGGCAAGCGCTAGCACTTTGGGACCTGTCGCACTAGTTCGCCCCAGGCCCATCTTAGCGTTGTGACCTGTGCAGAGAGCCTAGGCCGCTGTCCCAGTGCAGCTGTTCAGCCAGAGAGTTCACACCGCCCCTCCACCGCTAGGCTCCCACTGCCCAGCTTTTCTGCTCCTTTTTTAATGTATGAAGAAACATGTCTATTCCCCACACAATATATCAAAACCCAAGACACGTAATGCACAGTGTCACAGCAGCGGCCCTGGTGTTCGGCCAGTGTTCTTCTCCCAGGTTTGGGTTGGGGAGGACGGAGTTGAGTCCAACAATTCTTTGATGTTAATTTAAGCCTGTCCTTCATCAGAACCTGTGGATGAAGTTCTGTTTGACAGCCCCTTCCCCTCCATTTCACCTGGAAACTATGCACACATGGTTGTGTGTGTGTGTGTGTGTGTGTGTGTGTGTGTGTGTGTGTGTGTGTGTGTGTGTGTGTGTGTGTGTAAGGCGAGGGGTTGGGGGATGGTAGGGTTGTGAGTACACCAGCCAAAGGACGCGTGAAGTTCAGAAGGTCCTTCGCGTGTAAGAGCGAGTGATAATTCCATGATCCTGTGAAAAGCCTTTGTTTTCATGTGGCTCCTGGTGAGGTTAATGTGATTATATCCCCTCCAAGCCCATACGCAGTTGGTGAGTTTATATGCGAAGTATAACCTCCATGCTTAGTGTAACGTGGAGCTACCCCCGCCAGCACAGTTTACCGAAATGTCAGTGGACGCTTTTCACCTTTTCCATGTCTGATCCAGGTGAGGAACTGCAGAAGGCTAAAACATGGTCGCTGGGTGCATTAGGTCACTGAAGCGCTACTGCGCTGTCTCTCTCTCTCGCTCTCTCTCAGACAGATAAATTGGGCTTAATCTTCGTGTTAAGTTGTTTTTCGGGCTCAGGGAAGATTAATGCCTCGCCACTGAGAAGCTCTGACACAAAGTATCCTGGCTGAGTCCAAGGCTGTCCGCGTTGAAAAATTGGCATGTGTAACAGCATTCCAGCTGCTGGTAATACATTCCATGTGGTCCAGGGGGAAGAGCCTGAGACGGAACTTTCTAGAACATCCGGAGCTGTAGCGCTGGCGTGGCGTGATGGGTACAGCTCAGCCGTGGCAGATCCCATTCCTCACCCAGCTCCTCCGACGGATTCCCGGCCTTTCCTGATGTCAGCCTCCGTGTCCTCGGGCGGAGGTATTGAATTTCCGATCAGCGGTGCAGGGAGTGTCTGTGCGGTGCTGGTTCAGCTCGATGGATCACAGGAAGGGTTCAGGGTGTTCTGTTCCACTCGAGGCTAATAGGATCCCCTCAGCTGTGCTTTCTGAGAGACGTGTGTCGGCTCAGTTCAAACACGCCGACTGCTCTTGACTAACCCCGGTCTGTCTGTCTGACTAACCCCGCTGCCACTCACTTGTACTCGCACTGAGGACCTTTCACCACAGCATAAGGATTCGTTCCCCATGTACCTCTAGGGCGCCACCTAGTGTGTGATACCGTGGCAGGTGGCCAGGGTGTGTGTGGTCTCCTCTGTACTGAAACAAACCCTCCAGGCCTGCCTTGAGGCGCGTGCAATTCAGACAGTGAACCCTACAGTCTCTTGGCTAAATTACACTCAATTCGGTGCACACACACACACACTCACACACTCACACACTCACTCACTCATTACAGTCCCCCCATCAGAGAGAGTCAGTTGTATCTCTAATCATCAGTGCTGTCGTTATCTGTGTTAGTGCATTGATCTTGGTGGTGTGTGTTTTTACTGCATACGAGATGTAGCTCTTCACACTGATAAATCCATTCCTGTTTGTTTTGTGTTGGTGGGTGGGTGGGTGGATGTGTGGGTGATGGTGACAGTGTGCGTGCGTCTGTCTGTGTGGGTGAGTGCGCATTCGTGCGTGCAGGCAGCCCAGAATCAGGGCCGGTGTCATGTCTGACGCTACCTGGGCAGTGCTGCTTGTGGCAGGGGGGCTTAGGACTCCGTCATCACCATCACAGTTCTCATTGCCAGCGTCAAGCCTCTTTTCTTCCGGCTGTGTGCGGTTCGGTGGTGCTTACTGTCCGCTGCGGGGCGACGCCGATGTTTCACAGCTGTGCGTAGCTAGTGTTGCCCACGGCCCACCGTGACTTGTCTCAACCAGCCTTTGAAAGGGAGCTCAAGAGGCTAGGCAGAGCCAAGACGGAGACGTATGGAGGAAGGCGAGGAAATGACACGTCTTTTAGGGGCGTTCGCAGAAAGCGCCGTCCCTGGGCGCGTCTCCGACATATGGACAGGACCTGGCCAGGTCTCTCATGCATACATTACCATTTTATTTACATCTATTTCCATAGATGAGCTCCCTTTTGGGTAAAACTCTCAGCCTGTGTGGGGTGACACTCATTCTCTCACTTTCTCCACTCACTAGTTTTTACGCCTCATTTTCTTCCTTCGCTTTCTTTCTCCTCCGAAGTGATCGGTGATGCCCTTGCCTTTTGGCTCTCCTCCGGTCACCCCACAGCCGTTATTTGTTTTCCCAGGCCGGTGTGGCGGCAATATTCCCCCTTCATCTTTTTTCCTCATAAAGGGAGAGGTGGAGAAACCCAGCCAGAGTGCCCACTCTGCTCTGATGGAAAAGCTGGGTCCTCGAGTCCAGGAACACAGCGGTACTGCTCACGGAGACGTCAGGACAATGGCATTGAGCTCTCACGCCTACACACTCCAGGCCCCATGGAAAAGCATTTTAAGACATTCATGTATATTTAACTCGAAGGCATAAATTGTTTTAGTGGAACCTTGAAATGTTTGGGGAGGGTGATAAATAAGCTACTAAAATTGTTCTTGGAAGAGATGACAGACAAAGAGCTGAAGTGTGACAAATATGGAGGGCTGAAAACAACGTTATTTGAGAAAGTGGCACGGGGACACCTGAGCAGATACCGGGAACTGAATTCTGAGTCATTTTTAGTTTATTGGGAGCTTGTGAAATAATTCAGTCCTAAATCACAGTAATGAAACAGCTTGACATAAATGCATGAGGAAGAGTGTGCTGTTGGGTGAGGGAGGAATAACCTTCCATTCATGTTATAGCACGGCCAGTCTAAGGAGCAGGTGGCATGTGAGGTGACCCCGATTACACGAACCAGCAATGTCTTTAAGGAGGAAGAGTGTCCGTCAAGGTGGAAGGCTGGCATGTTCAGTCAGAGGCAGATCTGAGTCGCTGATCTTTGACAGCAAGGCCAACACCTGCCAAGACAAACCATCAGTCAGCCACCATCCTCAGGTCTGGAGCTGGGCGCGCGCCAGCCCGAGATGTTTACGTAGCTGTGGTGCTTGAGAGACCCCGAGGCCAACAGCATCTAGCTGCTGACGCAGACACCCACTCCAGACAACACGGCTGCCACCACTGGATTGCAGTCTCAAATACCTCCATTCCGCCTTTGTCGACAGCAAATGTTCACCCTGCTACCTTTCATTCACAGTCACTGTTGGTAGCTACTCACAGTGATTTGCAGTGGATGGCTGATGCTGGCTTTTGGCACATAGCCAACAAGGTCACTGCAATCCAAACTCAAATTGTTATATGATAGTTGTAGCAGTGGAAATTGAGTGTTTTGAACTAGGATCATTCTCCAAGGAGAGTGTAGACACTCTCGACGGAGGTCCGAGTACCCAGCCTTACATGACCGGTGGAGTCCTATAGAACCGTGGAAGCAGATTGGGTGTTTTCCATTAGCTGCATGCGGAGACTGCTCTGCACAACGTAGCCGACATCCCCAGCTTGGAAATACACTTGCTTTTAAGGATGATGGTTACTCAAAAACTCTGGTTTGCTTTTAGCTTTCACCTTTACTTACCTTTTTATTTTGAACACTTAAATGTGTTTTTGTAGGTGCAGTGTAAACAGGGCCCCCATGGGAAACCTCAGACCCTCGGTTCTATATCCATCTATAAATAGCTGATAGATAAATAAATAAATCCACATTTGGCAGTGAGATGTTGTGTTCCACCGTGCCAAAAGCACTGCTCGGGCGCCGGTGTGATACAGTGCCCGTTTAGTACTGCCTGGTCCTCCCCTATAACTCTGTTATAGCTGTGTTATATACGACACCCTGAACATTTTGTCTTCTTTTTCTTACTCTCCCCGTCCTGACTCCCGGGAGCAAACTGATCTTCCTGGCTGACTTTAATTAAGCCAGCTGGTGGACGTTAGGCACTTTTACAGTGGTCTTCCTGGGCACGCTCCCGAGATTAACCGGCGCATCTCTCATATGTGAGAGGTGGTTAGCGACGACCTGCCAGAAGACCAGGAGAGAGTGACAAGCAGACAGACAGAAATGAAGACAGACGAGCAGCATGCAGAGGTGCGGTTTGATGTTCATTAGACAGGAATGGCCATGGATGAACTGCAGGGCAGAGGAATGCAACCAGGTGTTTTATTCATTGTTTCTGTATAGGCACACGTGGGAGGGGCTTCAGTCCTTCCAACTCATGCTGTGATTTGTTCTGGACTAACTCGGAGAGAAAGAGAGGGGAAGGAAACCGGAAAGCATGTTCACTCTTTCTACACGGTCCTTCCTGCCTTCACTACAGTTTCGGCTCATCCCCTCAGATCGCGGCCAGGAGCCGTAATCGTGGCATGTGCTCCTCTAAAGCACGATAGAGATCACACAGAGTTGGGAGCGGGGGTGCGGTCACGGTTGGGGTCACGGGCGCGGTCATGGGTTCAGAGGGAAAGGTTTCATCGGTTTGTTGCTGATGAGCAAGTGTGGCGTGCCACTGGCGTAACCGTGCCCCCCCACCCCCTTTAAAATTACCCTATAAATGCGTTATGGAGTCGCTTGTCTTGAGTAACAGAGAGAGAGAGTGAGAGAAACATCCATCAAAACGGCACCGTCGCACATGCATATATGCATGACTCTCATTTAGTGTCAGAGGCCGTCAGCGGCTTCCAGCTTCCTGTACGGAATGGCAAGCGCTCACAGGAAGGACTCTCTCTCTCAGTCACATCTATCACCCTTCATCAGCCACCCCATCTCTCTCTCTCTCTCTCTCTCTCTCCCTCCCTCGCTGGCGCACACTCTCCCTTGTTCTCGGTCTTCTCTCCTCCCTCCCTTCCGTTCTCGGATTTCTGCTTTGTTTTTCTTTTTTTAACTTTCCATCTCTCTCTCTGTTCACCGCACCTTTCTGTCTCGCTTACTCTCGCTTAGTTCTCTCTCTTTTATCTCCCGCCGTCTAACTCTATCAGATAAGAGCCGAGTCTATATGTTTCGGTTTCGGCTCCGACTCTGCGTGTGTGATCTGCACTCGTAAGAGTATTACTCATTAAAATCTCATCAGTGGCGCTACTGAAGCATCACAATCTTAGGCAGCAGTTCAGAGTCATGGCCAGAAATTATCCTAATTCGTTTTTTTTCCCCTACCTCTCCATGTATATTTAACTTCTGGGCATGAATGTAATAAAAACATACTTCCTCTATATAAGTGAAGTCAGCTCGGCATTCTTAAAATTGGATTTTGCCTCGCATGTGCTAAAATGTCACATTTATTCAGATTTTTTTCCGTTTTTAAATCCATCTTGGGGAGGCTGTACCATTGCTTGGGGGGGGGGGGGGGTGAACCATGCCATTCTGTTTCTGCTTCCCCCCCATGTGTCAAACTCCCAGAGTAAACACACTGCATCCAGAGGAGTTTTGGGTCATCCGGAGGTCTGTGGCCCTAGGCTAAGATCCTCTCCTAAATAAATCCTGATGTGGATCCTTGTGTTCCCAGATGTGTTTTCCCAGTACCAGCTGTGAATACTGTGCAGAACATGTGTATTCCACAGTGCATAATACAGGAGTCTGTCCCATTAGGGCACTGGCGCTCTGAACTGGGAGTCTGTCCCATTATGGTACTGGTGCTCTGGCCTGGGAGTCTGTCCCATCACAGCACTGGTGCTGTGGACTGGGAGTGTTGTACTGGTGCTGTGGACCAGTCCCATGTCTTCTGGCACATGTGACAACTGATTTGCCATTCTCATATGTTCATGGTACAATGTTTTATTGTTTTGTGGAACGTCATGGCATACTGTACAATGTTGTGCGTGCATGCTTGTGTGTGTGTGTGTGTGTGTGTGTGTGTGTGTGTGTCAGGTGGGGAGCAAAAAATGTAGAGGAAAATTAATTAGCACACACATGGCGACATATTGTGATTGTGACATATTGTGATTTGTGAATAGTTTATATAAACACTTACGAATGCAGCCTATATGCATTTGTATACACATACACAAATTATTCAGTCATCTCTTAATTCACCATCATTCATTTAAGAGGCAGCCAGATGCAGAAATCAAGACCAAAACGCCACGTGGCAGCCGGCGGGGGCTCGCTGTGGAGGCGCACTTTGCCAGTGCTTGGCCCCCTGCTCGCGCTCCTCCTGGGTCACCGCTGGCCCCGTCCAGGGGCAGGTGCCCGTGGGGCTCTGTGTTATGGACAGGCGGCATAGAGAGAGGACCCTGCATGCGTGCTTTGATGTGAGGGGCCGTGGGCAACTGGTGGTGCCGTGCCCAGCCTTCCTCGGAGCTCTCACTCTGTGAGTCATCTCTCATTAGCAGCCTGTTACTTGCCAAGGACTTCACGAGCTCCGGGGAGTGTGGGAGAACCCGAGCCGGGTGGGTGGGGGGTGGGGGGGGGGGTGGAGGGGATGGTGGAGCTGCTGTAGTGTGGTTTAAATTGTCAGTAGCGTGGGTCTGCTGTTCTGGCCCTCAGCGCCGGACCCGGCCCCCAGATTCCGCCCCTCCTTCGTGTCTGTGTGTATGCTCTTGGAGGGCTTTTTCTGCTTCTGTTCTGTGTGCTTCCGCTCACACTCTCTCTCACTTTTTCTTGCGCTCCTTCTTCTGTCTGAGTGTCTGTAAATATCTCTCTCTCTCTCTCTCTCTCTCTCTCTCTCTCTCTCTTGTTATCCTCTCTCTGAATATGTGTCTGTCTCACTCTCTTTCTCTGTCTTATTCTCCTCTCGATCTAAATATCTATATCCATCTCCCATCTTCTGGTTGTTCTCTTGGTTGAGTCTTACTCGGGTGCTCTCTCTCTCTCTCTCTCTCTCTCTCTCTCTCTCTCTCACACACACACACACACGCTCTCTCCATCTTTCTCTCTCTATCTTTCACACACACATGCTCTCTCCAGCTTTCTCTATCTCTCCTTCACTCTCTCACCATCTCTCCATCTCTCTCTCTCTCGCTCTCTCTCTCTGTCTCTGTCTCTCGCTCTCCCTCTCTATTATACCCTCCGAATGTCCTGTGCAGGTCAGATGCAAGACGCTAATCAGCCTCCTTTTGAATTTTGCGCCATTAACTCGTCATCGGCCCTTTTCCCATCCTGGAGTGGCGAAGGAGGGAAGTGAACTTGGAGGAGCCAGGAGACATTCCTCAATCCCATCCTTCCTATTTCCTTAAGAAAAACAAAGCCAAGCAAAACAATTGCAAACCAAGCGATATGATGAATATTTCATGAGAACAGTCCTGCGTCTCCCAGACATCCGTGGCTCTCATAAATAGCATCTCACTTTTACTGTAGAAGACGACTAAACTACTGATACATTACACGCAGCTCTCACTTGTATGATTTGCTCACTGTTCCTCTGCTCTGAAGCCATATCTTCACATTGAGTCAGTCGTTTTTATCAGCGAGTTCACCCTTTCTTCATGTGGCACCTGAAGCGTGTGTTTCTGGATATTGACTGCTGTCTGTAGTGCGCTTTCCACCATCTGAGCCCAAAGTTTACGTATTGAGAGTCCGTTGAGAGAGAGGAGGGCTGATGACTAGTGGCGGCATTGCTGAGGATCAGCCTGGCTTGGTACTTTTCTGGAAAGATGCTGCTATTGAAATGAATCGGAGGCATTAAAGAGGGACTTAAGATATCCCTGCCCCACCCCTCAACGCTATCCATCTTCTATACTCTGACAGGGGGTTTTCTCTTTGTGTCTCTCTCCCAGGACTGAATCCGCTGCCCTTTGACCCTGCCACTAATAACGAACCCCTGCAGTTCAACAGCTCCAATGGGCCGCTGGTGTCCGAGTGTCCTCTGGAGAACGGCACGGAGAGCAGCGGGAAGAAGAGGAAGAGGACCAACCTTCCTCCAGGTACTACTCCATCCTCAACTCCGTGATTGTGCTTGGGCCCTGAGTCAGGCACACACCAGTCAGGCCAAGTAGAGTAGGACACACACTATGCAGTAACCTCACTACTGTCTTTAAGTAGGGTAGGACACACACTATACGGTAACCTCACTAACGTCTTTAAGTAGGGTAGGACACACACTATACGGTAACCTCACTAACGTCTTTAAGTAGGGTAGGACACACACTATACGGTAACCTCACTAACGTCTTTAAGTAGAGTAGGACACACACTATACGGTAACCTCACTAACGTCTTTAAGTAGAGTAGGACACACACTATACAGTAACCTCACTAACATCTTTAAGTAGGGTAGGACACACACACACACACTACCAGTTTTTGGATGTGGCAGGGTATTTTCTCTGTTCATATAGAAGTGTATATATAAGCCTAATCCTAGAACTGTAGTTGTTTGCTAATTCTGGTAGCCTTTTTTACATCACCATATTTGTTATTTGGGCACATTGTTCTCCATTTGTTCTTTACTTCACTTAAAAAATGTCAAAATAGACATTTTTGCCCTCTGCATAAAAAGGTTAAGTCTGGAGGTCAGCGATGCCTTGGCGTCCAGGAGCCATAGAATGTTAGGTGTTGTCCGTGCAGGCTTGTTGACAGTTTGACCTCTGTGGGGTTGTTGTGCGTGACCTGAGTGAAGAGCCAAGCAGGGCCCTGGCGGAAACGCGATATCATCTGCTCCCTGTGGACGGGCCACTTTAAACCCCTGCAAATGTACCCTGCACAGTTCTGAGCCGGCCGGTTCTGTGACAGGACGCCGTGGAGGGCGGCGAGGGGCTTTGTGAAGTCTCCTCTCTGACGGACTCTCCGAGGTGGTAATTGGACACGCTGAATTGTCAGTGTTAATGAGCCCATATTCGGATGGGTTGTCATCATGTGAATGTGTGCACTGTTCTCACTCTTCCAGTTCCAGGGCTGACGACACATCCTTGTGTCTGCGCGACTGCCCTCTCTGGGGGGTTTTCTGCCAGTGCAGGGGTGGGAAGCATTGCTGCTCCTGCAGGCCCTTGGCCTGACGCTGATCAGGTTTCGAACACCAGGGGAAAGCGGCCGCGCCTCGGCCCTCCGCACACGCTCCTCACACTGTCGCGCCACTCACACAAATGGAAGTGATATGGGCCGTACCGCGCCAGTCTCTGCAGACACCGGATGTGCGGATCAAAGCCCGGCGCCGAGCTTTAGATCAAAGCCTGCCAGTGCTAATCTAATCTACCCCATTTCAGAACACTCGCTTTTTAAAGCATGGACTCCACTGGCAAGTGGAGGACCAAAAATTCACGCCGCGGAGTCACTGGCCCAAGTCATGGGAGGCAGAGAGCTGGCTCGTCTGCCGTGCTGTGTGCTAGTGCTCGCAGCAGGGTGCGCGGTTCGCTTACCAGCTCCTCCAAGCACTTAGCATCCACTGGAGATGATAAATCCTTGATTACATTCATCTGAATAATATGAAGTGTTCAGAGCCTCTCTCTCTTTCTCTCTCTCTCTCTCTCTCTCTCTCTCTCTCCGTGGCCTGCCGCCCTGCAGGTTACCAACCAGGAATTAGCACGCTGCGTTTCTTCTGAACAGCAGCGCCGTTAAACTGCTCGTATCCACTGCAACCCTGCCTGAGTCGTCTTCATCCCAGTGGCAGAACAGAGGGGTTAAAAAAAACTACAAGAAAACCACCTACCGATTGACAACAACCCAGCACCTGGTGCCCAGTACGCCGAGGAGGTTTAACGTCTTGTGGCAACTGGAGAAGTTCTCGCAGGGTCTCAGAGGAGGAGAGCTAATGGGAGGCGCCCGGGGTTGGGGAGAGGGGTGAGGGGGTGGACTAATTACCCAGCGATGCAGATTTAACCTCGTTAAAGCATCATGCTGGATGGATTCGTGCCATTAGCTGCGGCGGCCCATTAGCGAGGTTTCGCCTCTGGCCATGGGTGGAAGCGCTGGCAGGAGGGGGCGCAGGCCTCTGCTCCAGCCTCTCCCCCACCACCACCCGTCCTGTTGCGCGTTTCCTGTAATTGCCGCCTGCTTGTTAAGCTGGAGCGAGCGCTTAATGTTGCGAGCGGTCATGACTGTTTTGACACTCCGTTAATAAAGCGCCGTCGCAGCAGTGAGGGGGTTGCACGGCAGGCAGGCACGGTGCAGACTCAGCACACCGGTGTTTAGTGGCTCGTTTAGAGCAACATCAAAGGAAACGTTTCAGGAGTGGATTCAGGGTGCGTGTGTGGCTGCCCGCGGTTAAACTGGAGCCTTTTTAAACATTTTAGATCAGCCACGACGCTCCACCTCTTTCTGTCAGACTCTCCGTTTCTTCTTTTTGTGAGCAATCTTTGAAATGTTGGAGGACGTCCTTACCAATGTTGTGTGTTTTATAAAATTATACTTAATTCTGTCATAACTGTGTTCACAACTTTGCTAAGACTGGAAGTCTAGGATGAGTTAGAATTGGTTTCATTACCAGTGAAATGTCAAGTTCGTACAGCCTCACTTCCTCATGCCCCCAAACAAGAACTGTTTGCTGTTCAATTCTGAAAGTCCTAGTATCAAAACAAGCGGCTTATCAAACAGGAAGTGGCCGTGTGGAGAAGCTTGTGTGACGTTGGTAATTCATGTAATTTGCCCGGACTGCTGTTGTGACTATATACTCTCTTCACGCTCCCCGCTGCGTCTGCTAAGGACGGCGAATCACTGCCAACTTCCTGTGAGCGCCTGCGATTGCCCTATCAGGGCTCCTCGCACCGCCGAGTACTCCTCTCGCCCAGCGAGGCCGGATCAGGCTTCAAACGCTGCGCTGGTACGCAGCGGCGTGCTAGGGTAGGGGAGATAGGTGACCGCCATTAACCTTGCGCTAGAGGCGGAGGAGGGCGGGTGGCTGTCGAGGAGGACGTGATGATGGAGAGATGCAGAGCTGTGGAAGACGGAGCCATCGACAGAGTACACACACACACGTTTCTGCGCGCGTGCGCGTGCATAAACACACACATGCAAGTAAGTTAGACAAGGGCATATTACTCTATCTGCTGTTGGTTTTGGAGACGATAGGCTGTGGTTTGTGCTGAGCGTGCGGTTTCTTTGCCGCCTGATCACGAGCACAGAGCAGAACAGTCAGGACAGCACCAGATGCACAGAGCATGTATATCGCATTTAAGTTGCTACATATTGCAGGTGTGACGTGACCTGCGCCGTGTTACCAACGCACTGATGGACCTTAAAGTGACATTATTGAAACCTGGCCTGCATTACGCTGAAATGTTGAAATATTGTTGTTAAAGCTGTGATTCTTCACCCACCCACAGAAAACTCATCAGGGAAGCCTGAAATTGGTCTGGGTGCTCCGAGCAAACCATAAACCAGCGATTATCTGCTAGCTAATTTGCATATTGTGTCCTTCTGCGATATTAGTATCACAAAGGGCAATATTGTGATGGCGATAAAATTAAAAAACAATATTCTGTACAGCCTTCATCAGTGGCATCGCTGCTGGTGCGTGCGTGCGCGTGTGTGTGTGTGTGTGTGTGTGCGTGCGTGCGTGTGTGCATGTGTGTGTGTGCGTGTGTTAAAAGGGACCCCGACATCAGCAGTATGCCCTGTGGCCACTTCAGCTGTTCTGTGCGTCTGCCAAGCCACGACATTCGCACCCAGGCACATGGCGTCTGGCCCCGCCCACACGGTATATCTGCGCATATCTCTGCGTATATGCGCATATCTGACGTAGCCGCAGAGGTGACTGTGCCAGCCCGCCCCTCAGGAGCCGAGCAGTGACGTGGACTGATGGCTGAGTGTTTACCCCGACCTCTCTCAGCCTGGAGCAGTTAGCTATGTTTAGCCAATGCCAGCCCTCCAGGAGCTCTAAAAGCTCTTTGTCGTTCTCTCTCTCTCTTTCCTTCTTTCTTCTAACCATTTTCTTAGTTGGAAGGGGCAGTGCTGAGGCAAAAACCTGACTTGTTTACATTTATTTTAGCCTGTTGGCATGCTTGTGATACAAGGCGTGTGTGTGTGCGCGTGTGTGCGTGCGTGCGTGCGTGCGTGCGTGTGCACATAAGTTATGTTTGCCTAACATTCAACATGAAAGGGCTAAGTGGTTGAATCTGAATAAGAAGCTGCTTTTCTGTCTGTGCCTCCGGGAGCCTAGGCCATTATTCAACAGCATGCAGCTTCATCTGTGTGTGTTTGAGAGTGGGGGGCGGCACATGCACGTTAATGTAGATGTCCCCCTGCTGAGTGCAAAAGAAGGAAGCTGAATGACATCCTCCATGTCCATCGTAAATCCCCCTGTCTGGTATGGTCGTGTCCATTCCTATTCACTGACCACACTGCATATGGCTCTATGTTAGCTGTCCACTCCCATTCACTGACCACACTCCACACTGCTCTATGTTAGCTGTCCACTCCCATTCACTGACCACACTCCACACGGCTCTGTTAGCTGTCCAATCCTATTCACTGACCGCACTCCATACGGCTCTGTTAGCTGTCCACTCCCATTCACTGACCACACTCCACACTGCTCTATGTTAGCTGTCCACTCCCATTCACTGACCACACTCCATATGGCTCTGTTAGTTGTCCACTCCCATTCACTGACCACAGTACATTCGGCTCTATATTAGATAATGTTAGAAGACGTTAGAGGACGCTAATGTAGATCTGAGTAGGTAGCACGCAGGGCCCAGCCCTCCATGATTCTCTGCCCGTTTATTGGACCTGAACAGGTATATCAGTCTTGTGTTCTCCTTGTGTAACATACCTTCATGAACCAAGTTTTTCATTTTCATGAGACTTAGAGACTTCTTCATTACTTGGGGGTTCTCTTTAATCCTCATTTGTGAAGCTCTCTGACCTACATTTTTATCTCTTTCTCTCTCTGTGGGCTTCATCCTTCACTCCTTACACTGCCTCTCTCATTATAGACTCTCATGCCTTTCCTCAGTATCTAATTGTGTGAGTGGCGAGCTGTGTCATTGGCCATGCCTGGATTCTGGGCGGAGTCATGCACAGCCTTAACCACTCCGCCCAGCTGCAGCAGGACGGGTACCTGAGGGTCTTTGGCGGAGTCATGCACAGCCTTAACCACTCCGCCCAGCTGCAGCAGGACGGGTACCTGAGGGTCTTTGGCGGAGTCATGCACAGCCTTAACCACTCCGCCCAGCTGCAGCAGGACGGGTACCTGAGGGTCTTTGGCGGAGTCATGCACAGCCTTAACCACTCCGCCCAGCTGCAGCAGGACGGGTACCTGAGGGTCTTTGGCGGAGTCATGCACAGCCTGAGCACTCCCCCCAGCTGCAGCAGGACGGGTACCTGAGGGTCTTTGGCGGAGTCATGCACAGCCTTACCCACTCCGCCCAGCTGCAGCAGGACGGGTACCTGAGGGTCTTTGGCGGAGTCATGCACAGCCTTAACCACTCCGCCCAGCTGCAGCAGGACGGGTACCTGAGGGTCTTTGGCGGAGTCATGCACAGCCTGAGCACTCCCCCCAGCTGCAGCAGGACGGGTACCTGAGGGTCTTTGGCGGAGTCATGCACAGCCTTAACCACTCCCCCCAGCTGCAGCAGGACGGGTACCTGAGGGTCTTTGGCGGAGTCATGCACAGCCTGAGCACTCCCCCCAGCTGCAGCAGGACGGGTACCTGAGGGTCTTTGGCGGAGTCATGCACAGCCTTAACCACTCCGCCCAGCTGCAGCAGGACGGGTACCTGAGGGTCTTTGGCGGAGTCATGCACAGCCTGAGCACTCCCCCCAGCTGCAGCAGGACGGGTACCTGAGGGTCTTTGGCGGAGTCATGCACAGCCTTAACCACTCCGCCCAGCTGCAGCAGGACGGGTACCTGAGGGTCTTTGGCGGAGTCATGCACAGCCTGAGCACTCCCCCCAGCTGCAGCAGGACGGGTACCTGAGGGTCTTTGGCGGAGTCATGCACAGCCTGAGCACTCCCCACCAGCCCTCAGCTGCACAGGCGCCCATTTTGAAGTCATACACCCATGCATGTCACCCCACACTGGTGGAACATTTAAAGTCTTCCATTCTTCCCTTCTTCCCTTTCCTCCTGTCCCTTCATCACCCACTTCTTCACAGGGCCTGAACACTGCGTGCAGCTACATCAGGCCTGAAACGCGGAGAGGCGGCTTTGAGCGCAAAGCAAAGAACAGTCACCTCTCCAGTGCTGTTACATGCAAACAAACCAGTTAGTCTCTCACTCCCCCTCTCTCTCTCTCTCTCTGTCTGTCTGTCTGTCTGTCTGTCTGTCTGTCTCTTTTTTTATGAGTGGAACTTTTCAGAAAGTCTGTGTTCATGAAGACAGGAAGTGGATTTATGTCACTCAGCCAGAGAGTTTGATGTCTCCGGTAGTTTTTTGCTCAGCTCTTATTTGGCTCACTTGAGGAAAGTGAGGTGTGAAGTGCCTGGAGTGTGTCTGGAGACTTTTCTCCTTTCATTTGCCTTGACATTATCTACATGAACTACATACCCCACAAGTCTTCCTCTTCATCTGTGGTAGAGGTTTCTTTCTCTTGCTGATTTAAGACAACCCAGCGTTCAACATGTTCCTAAACCCATGAAATTAGACTAAGTGTACTTTTGATATTTTGATAAACATGCAGTATTTCAGTTCATGTCTTGCATAACCATGTTTGCGTTCTTGAGTTTCCCCTTCTCTTTTATATTTTTATATATCTTTTTGTCTATCAGGGATGGATGAGCCAGATATTCTCACAGAGAGACAGCGTGACTGACAGAGAAAGACCCTGAATGCAGGTTGACTGGTGGCCTATGACTGTCTGGATTACTGGAATTAATATGGATTATTCTCCCATGTCATTTCACATGGCTGCGTTTTGTTAAACCCCTGGCTACCCGCTGTGCATATTTCACCAAACTCTGCGGTTTGTGTGTTGGACATGTTGTTAGTCTGTGTTTTCCTGTTTTAATCGGCCTGGGCACGGTTTCCTGAACGTGTACAGCAGTCTAGTGATGATCGTGTAGTGTAGTGTTGAGCTTAAATGTTTCAGATGTTGAAGTGTGCATCTGCAGTTATACTGTCAACTAGTGTCTCGCAGTGATCTTTAGCAATGAAGACAGACCGTTGGTTCCTCGGATCCAGGGAGCCTGGGTGAGTGGTTTGTCTGGTCTGCTGGAATGACCTTTGACCTGAGGACTGAGACCCAGAATGACCAGAGCCAACACAACCCTCCGTACCATTCTGCACTTCTAGCAGGTTAAGCAAAGATGGCTGTCATAGGAAGCTGAGGGCTAGTTGCTAGGATACCGTAAATAGTTTCATGGTGATGGAGTTCGCATCAACTATGTGGTCTATGAAGCACACAGAAAAAAAATCACCTTTTAAGTCTGTTTTCAGGAGAAAATGCCCCGTATTAAAGTGGCTGTTTACCTTATATTTTTGATAGTAGTTTGCCTGCTATAGTTTAGCTTGCTAGCTAACTCATTCAGCTACTTGCTTGACTTATGTGTTGTTGAAATACACTTTTGTTTGTTGTTGGTGGGTTTTTTTATTTATTTGAACAGGAGTGTATGTTCTCTTCTGTTGCTATATTTGACTTGCTGTTCCTGAGGTTTTGTCCCACTCCTTTTTCAGTATGCAGGGACAATAGTGTGATTTTCACACCTCTCTCCTGCTCTCGCTGTGTTAATGTGTGAGCTCCAGAGAAACAGCTCTCTGCCTTCAGTGTACGAATTATACATCATACACACAGCACCGTGTGCCGGATTAGCAGACCGCTGCAGACCCTGGTCCCACTGCAGCGGATCATCTGTCTCTCTAGAATGTCTGCTTCTCCGGAACGTCTGCCTTTTCGGAACGTCTGACTGCAGAATGGCAATCATGCCACTGACTCGTTCGGAGATTCCGAGAGCAAGCCTTTTAGCGGCCCCAGCCGAGCAGAGCCACGGACCCTGAGGGGTTGAGGCCACGGCCTCACCAAGTCCATCACATAAAAACGTGATCGGCAAGGTGGCTGCCCCTGTCAGGAACGTTGGCCCTCTGAGTCATTCCCTTCTTTTTCTTGTGACCTTTGCTCGGTGGCATGTGTGTGGTAGCTGCTAGTATTAATTTCCTTGCACGCTTAGAGTTCCCTGTCTGTGTACGGAGCCAGAAGGAAGTCCAAGTTCATAAGTCTTCCGGATCATTAAATGGCCGGCTTTGGTGGTTTAGCCTTTCACAGAGAAGGGTTTTTTTTCTCTCTGAGCCATGCCAGCAGGGAGTAGCGCATGCTTTAGCCTCCTTTGGAAAGGCGTGCGAGCGTGAGTAGCGATGCTCACTTCAGCGGTACGAAGTCTACCCGCTTCAAAAGACGTACTCCCCCCACGCAGCAGCAAAAACGTGTCATTCGGAGTCAGAGTTCCTCTCTCTTATTCCCCCCACTGCACACGTGCTAGTATTGGAGTGTAGTACACCGCTGAGTGAACAGCAAATGTCATCCATCCTCATCAGTAACATCCGCACCTCCGTCCACACACAAGGGTTTGTTCTAGTAGTCATCATCACACTGAGACTGGAGTCATCCACTCTGTGTACATCTATACAAATGTATATTCACAGAGCACAAAACAAAGTGTTTCTTTAACATACGTGCATACATACAATTTATAATTACATTTATGTACAATATATCGTACAATGTATTTATTTATATATACATTTATGTACAATATATCGTACCGTAGGGACATTAATATCAATCCTTCATTCTTCTACGTAGAGATAGTAAATTGATAGCAAGCTGTTTTTGTACCAGTGGGGAGGTGATTAGGACCAGAGCACACACATTAACTCTCTGGCAGGGGGCGTGTGTGCGTGCGCTAGCGTTTTCCTCCTTTTCCTGGCCCTTGTAGAGACACTCCGAGGTATCCCAGATTGATGTGCCGGGGTGCGGAGGCTGAACTCTCCAGAATCCGTAATAGCTGCTGTCCTTTGTGGTCTGTGGCAGGTGAAGCGCTGCTCTCTCTCTCTGTCAGGGCTGCACCCGCCAGCCGCACTGACCCGCACCAGGAAAACTCCTCAACGTCTCCTTCCCGCCAGGAATACTAATGAGCTGCAGTGAAGCATGCCCCCCATCACCTCCCACACACACAAATGCATGCATGCACACACACTGCCCCTCCATCACACACAGCACATAGCACTGTCCTCACCTACACGTCCATCTTATTAAGAGAAGCGTCTTCCTCATTGCCAGCCTGTCTGCTTGGCACACACACACACACACACACACACGCAAAGTCTCCTTATTAATTTTAAGCCTTGCTCACTGTGCCACACCACCTGGAGCTCTGGTTGGCCTGGCACACAGCCTGGTACTATTACAGCTGTTACACACACATTCCCACACTACAGCTGATACACAAACACTTCCACACTACAGCTGTTACAGACATGTTCCCACACTACTGCTGTTAGACACACACACACACACACAAACACACACACACGTTACTGCTGTTACACACACACCTACACTGCTGCCGCTACCACCCCGCGGGGGAAGCCCCTGCTTCAGTGTGAAAAAACTCCTCCTCCTTCAGTGTCAAAGCACCTCCTCCTTCAGTGTTAAGGCTCCTCCTCCTTCAGTGTGAAATGCTCTTTCTCTCTCTCTCTCTTTCTCTCTCTTTCCTCCAGCTGCTGGATGCTACACGCTGAAGTGTGTGTTGCCGTTTGCTTGTCCAGAATGACGCATCATCCGAAGTGCAGAGCGTTTTAATTAAAGGCAGTAAAAAGGTTTATTGATCCTCTGCGGGAGAGGGTAACTCCAGGCAGAACCTTGAATTACTGTCATACCATGCCTCTTAATTTGATTTTTAAATTGTGTTTTGAGATTGATTTCGGTGCAGAGAAGGGAGAGGCTTCAAAGCCCATAGCGTCAGGGGGAAACAGTGCTGTGTTTGGACTCAAAGATGCGCAATATATTGTCAGTTAATTGTTACCACAGTACTGTCCTTCACGATACTGATATTACAATGGGCCGCAAAACACAAATGAGTCCTCTAGCAAATCACTTTTTGTGTGTGTGTGTGTGTGTGTGTGTGTGTGTGTGTGTGTGCGCTGCGAACGTTTTGACCCATTTCTGTTTTTCCAGTGTTGTGGGTGTTCTGATGAATCACAAATTTCACAAGTTCTACCAGTGATTCACCGGTGCATTTTTAATGTATTGCAAAACACTTAGCAATTGCAATATGTAGCATTGTAATTGCACTGCAGTAGTTGTGTCCATATGGTCCAGCCCGTTAGGACGGTGAGGTATGTGCAGTCCAGTTGAGTCAGACCTTTGGCTTGGATCAGGCATTCTCCCCTGGAGGTGTCCTGTATCACCTGTATTCCTCCTCCTCTGCTTTCTTTATCAGTTAGTTCCCGACGCGGAAATGCCTAGTATTTTCCGCATGGCAGCTCCCTGACAGGACCGGCGTGGCCAGCCGTGACGAGGCCGTTATGCACGCGCCTCGGCCTGTTCGGGACAAATATGTCGTGTGCCGTGCCACTCGTCATGCCTAATTGGCAATCGCACATAGCCTCACCTTCAGCCAGACGCAGAGGATGCGGGCCGGGCAGGACAGGACCATGCAGGGCAGGGCCGGTCTGGGCTGGGCAGGCTGGGCTAAGGCTCCCCTGAGCTTGGCCCGCGGTCCTCCTTGTGTCCGGCGACCGGCAGACCCCCTGCTTGCCCTGTCTGACTCTCTGCCCTATTTATGGACCCCAGTTTAATGACTCATGCCATGATGTTTGCGTCCTGAGAGGATGTTAGCCGGGTTTCTCTGCCCAGGCCCACGATGCCTCGGGCCGTACGCTACAACATTGCTCGTAGAATTATTTCTGGTGCCTTGTGTCAAGGCCGTACTCCCTGTTTAGTGCCCCCCCACACACACACACACACACACACACACACACACACACACACACACACACACACACACGCCTTCCTCTCTTTTTCTGTCTCACAGAGCCATGTCTCTTCCCTCAAGCTGTTACCTGACGTGTTCCCTGCTGGAAACCCGATTGTTTGTGGTAGTGAGCATGGGCTGATTAGGTGCCATAGTTTAACGCCGGAGAGCAGCTTGCTTAGTGATGCTTGGGAAGTTTGTAAATATTGTAATATGAATGATTTTTGCGGTAAACACTGCACATGTGTTGTGTGTGAGGCTTTTACATCTTCAGAGAGACAGATTAAATCGCACCTGCCTGTGATAAACACACCTTGGTAATGGCTGTGGCTGAATATTGAATGAGCGCGCGAGCAGAGCTGAAACCTTCTTTGCGTAAGCAAGTGGCTCATCTGTCATGAATAATTCGACCTCATTTCCTGTAAGACTGTAAACATCATTGTCATTAAACAGGTGTCCGTCAGCCCAGATCCTTCACTCGGGAGGCCACGCCCACTGTGACCAGCAGGAAACACCAGCTCTCACAACCCTGATTTAACACACGGAGCCAGACTCCTCCCCTACCTGCCTGCCACATGCACGTATGCGGTGTGCAGTAAACACACACACACACACTTGCCATCCTGAGCACTGATTTATATGGTCCTTCATTCAACGTGCGACACACAAACAGCCTCACTGAGTGTATGATTTTCCGTTTGTGCGGCGAGGGTTTGGGATGACTTTATATTTCACAGGAGAAGATGCACCTGTTTGCTATTCAGCGCGGTGTGTCTCCGGTAAGCGGTGCCTGACACACATCGTCATAAAAGTGGCCGTGCCATTGAGGTTTTGTTTCATGCTGCAGGGATTCGTGCTCGTGCCGTTTTAATCACCGTCATGGCCTTGAATTTCAAATTGTGTCGCTGTGAACAGATCAACTGGGTAATCGCCAGCTTTGCATAAACAAATAGTCCGATATGTAGGTGGGTAGAAGCGCTCTGATTGTCCCCTTGCTGAGGATTTTGGAGTGTGTCTTGCCTGCTGTGGGAAATTACAGACACACTCCCCTCACCTTTTCAAAGGGCTGTGATCTGACCCTCGTTGTGTCCAGGGGGAAGGGCATTTGTGACACAGAGAGGCCCAGACTGTGCGGGCACACACGTGTGCTGGACTGGTCAGGTGACGTTCCAGGACGCATGTTCTCGCGTCCTTTAGCTCTGCGTCCTTCAGCCTGCTTATGAGAAATTACCTTTGAGTTTGTGGTGAGTCGTACCCTGCGAGGTTGTGGTGAGTCGTACCCTGCGAGGTTGTGGTGAGTCGTACCCTGCGAGGTTGTGGTGAGTCGTACCCTGCGAGGTTGTTGATCATGTTTCAGGATTCTCTGCCAAATTGGAGATGAGCTCATGAAACCAAATGATACAAATGGTACTCTAACGATCTGTTGACGCAGATCGAGTCACGACTGAACATGTCTGAAGAGAATACTCCTTCATGAATATGGGACTACTCATATGGTTTCTACCATCAGTTCAGCATGGTGGACGGTGGTTTTTCGTTCCTTTTGCCTGTGAACATGCTGTCCTTTTATGTCAGAGGCTCTGTGGTGCTGCACTAATGCAGGCAGTAGCTGACAGAGCTAAATCACGCCCCTTCTGTTGGCCTGTTGATGACTGTGTTCTGAGCCCTGGGCTGAGATTTCCCAGAAGGCAGCAGTCAGTCCACCCACGCTCCCATCATGCATGTGGAGATGGGGATCTTGGACACAGCACTAACAAGGTTCGTGGAGTTTTCCCCCCAGCAGAGTGCCTCAACCCCTCTCCGTCAGCGCCATCTCTCACTGGAGTGGGGCGTCGTGGGGTGGGGAACGGCACGCGGAACTTCTCGAGTCCCGGGATCGCCGTGTCCGTGTGCAGCTCTGACCACTCTCTGCAGCAGCAGCTCTCCTGACGACCCTCGTCCCTCGCGGCCTCCCACGGGCCAAGCTCCACCACGCCCTCTGCCCACGGAGTCACGTGCCGAGGGCTGGCCGAGCATCTCTGCCTGCCCTAATGTTGACGGACAAGTGGCGGGGCCTTCAGGGTAGGGGAAGCGGGGTCCAAGGGGCGGGCTTTGAAACGTAATCTCTCCATCTCCCCCCTGCTGTGATCAGGACTATAAACTCTTGGCTCCGTCTGCTTATCTGCTGCCTGCTTTGTTAATTTGATCTTGGGGTCTCTGGGTGGGTCACCCAGCTGCGTGAGTCATGGCTCTCACATTTGAGACCTCTCTTCTTCTCAATAAATCATCCAGCTGCTCGTTGGGTTCCCGTCACCCTCAGAGGAGAGAAGAGGACATGTCCTGGGTCCTGCCCACCCCATTAGACTGATGGACCCCATCACCTCAGACCCTGCCTCCTTTTATTTCTTGTGTTTCTAATACAGAAAGTGCTCAAGGTGTTTGTTTTTTCCTTTTACCTTCCATCCTCTAAGTTTTATTTTTATTTTTTTAATAATTTTTTTTTTTTGCTGAGCTGTCTGGCACTGTCTAGACTTTGCTGAGCAGACAACTGTGAACAAGAGCGCAGAGCTCCACCTGTGGACACAGCCGAGATTTCTCAAGTGCAAACGCAGCGAGCGAGCGCATAGGTGGCTGTAGCAGTGGTAAACAGAAATGAAAAACACCACCACTCTGCAGGTTCGCCTCCGCCAGGACGGTAGCTGCGCGTCTGATGGTGACGCCTGTTGCCATCTTAAGGCTCGGCGCCCTGCACTGTCGTCGAGGGAGACGGGATTGCCGAACGCAGATTAGAGCAGCCAGAGGTTATTGAGATTCTGGAATTTGCTTAATTCACTTTAGTTCGTTCGGTTATAATTGGCTGCTGCTAAAATCCGGCAGCGATAGTGGCGCACGGGCGGAGATAATGACCGTCAAGACGGGAACCAGCGGAGCCGGCTCACATCGCGCGGACGGCAGCTGTCCCTGCGGACGGGACGACACTTCCCGAGTCGGCCCTCTCCCATGATGGATTTCCCAGCTAAGAGGTGGTTACTTCAGCAGGTCGCAGGGCCCACCCCTAGCTGGCTAGTGTTTATTACAAAGAGCAGGATGGATTTTCTGTCAGCACACGCACACGCAGCTGTTAAGACTTCTGCTAGGACCCTTATTGGTTTTTTGGACATTTACCAATCAACATCGATAAGTCTCTAAAGTAACGTGTCTGATGTGAGCACCTCAGGGACAACCCTTCTATTTTACAAGGCCAGTACCAACCAGATAGCAAGTACTGATACCAGTTTCTGTCAGATAGTCAAATAGTTTTTCGCCTCAGTAATCCCCCTTGAAATTTGTGCACATCATAATAATGAGCTGTTTTGCTGTCACCCTGTTTCCTGGGACCAGAGTGAGGCACGTTTCTCAGCATGGATTCGTCCCGTTCTGACATCCCATCAGGCCTGCGATAATGAAACTGTACGCAGTGGCTAGGAGCCGTGGGACAGGCCCAGGAAATGCCACTATAAGCACTGGCAGTTAGCAACAACCGGCACCCTATCACACGCCCTAAAGGATTTGCACCGCCGCGAAAGCAATAGCCCCCCTGACCAATTAGAAACCTGGCCACTGGGTAGATGACGAGACCAGGTAGCAACGCACCTCGGTCTGCTCCCAGGCCGGCCATTATGGAAAAGTGTAGAAAGGAGATTTGTGCCTTTAGCCCTGGAGTTGTAGCGTTGCACGCAGAAACATGAAAATGCTGCCTTCAGGAACACGAAGGCTCTTTCTGGCATGATCACAAGACAGACGCGTCCTGTTGGTGTACTCTTAATAGGGCAAGTAATTATGTAATAAAGTGATTAATGCCTGACGCTGCCATCATTGTTTTCATTAGTGGCAGATCGCTGGCTCCTTCACTGCCCACATGCCCAGAGTTGGGGTCTTTGGCTCTCTCTCACACACACACACACACACACACACACACACACACACACACACACACACACACACACACACACACACACACATATACACACATATATACACACACACACATACACACATACACACACACACACACACACACACACACACACACACACACACAAACTGGCACGTGCAGAGTAGCATTTTGTATCCGGTTTCTTTCACTTTAGTCTTTCTGTTTTATTTTCTGCAGATGCTCCATGAATGTTAATTATTATGTTTGTTCTTCGGATGCCAAATTAAACGTAGATGCTGGAATGTTGTTTGTAACATAAGGATGTCTCGGAACTCGACTCAAGTGTTCACTAGCGCTCTGTTGTTCACAGCGGAAGGTTGTTTTTTGGGTAATGCATTCATTCGTCTCCGGCGCACAGTTACTATAGGCTAATGGTGCAGGGACGTACCATTTGCTGCGAGACACGGCGTTTCCGTCACAACACGGCGTCAAGCCCGATCAGGCTAATGGATCTGCTTACATCCTGCACGTTTGCAGCGGGCGGGATTCACATAATAAGGCACGAGGACAGCCCCTGTCCCGCTGTCCTGCTGCAGTGTACCCGCACAAGTGCTCTGTCAGGTCGGAGCTCCCCAACGAGGTGGGAAGACACGCCCTGTCGTCACTGTTCCTCCCGGGCGCCGGAAGGACTGTCTGCGGAAGGCTGATCAGAGAGCAGGTGCATGGTCCCCAGCGGCTGGGGAACAGTCTGGGAGCTGTACATTTACATTTACAGCATTTATCTGAGCATTTATTTAACTTTTATCCAAAGTGACTTTCACTTATGGCTGAGTAAAACTTGAGTAACTGAGGGTTAAGGGTCCGGCTTAGGGGCCTAACAGTGGCAACTTGGCAGAGGTGGGACATGAATTGGCACCTTTCTGATTACTAGTCCAGTACCTTAACCAGTGAGCTAGCACTGTCACTGATTTGCACTCAGGAACCTTGCACAGGTGCGCCAGAGCTGGAGAGGTCCACTGCGGCGGGGAGCCACCACTAACCCAGACGACTGTCGTCACGTCTGCGGCCTGCAGGTCTGCTCTGTTCTTGTCTCTGACCTCTGCAGTGACGCACAACAGGCACCCGAACAAGAGATTAAAAGTTTGAAGCCGTTGTGTGAGAATTGTTGAAGCAGTTCAAACACGCAGCTTCACTAAAGATGTGCTTTTGTTTCTCTAGGCAACATTAAAAAACAAAGAAAGAAATATGAATAGAATACATAATTAAGATTTCTTTATTTATCAATATTACCTTTGTCAGACTGTCATTAAAAATACAAAAACTGTTATAAAAAGGGTTGCATAGTTTGTGTGAAAATGGTACTAATGATATGGTACCGATGAAATGTTTCTGACATTTTATTTTTATTATAAAAGAGTGAGGTAGGATCACATTGCTCCTCTGACAGACCAAAAGTTAGAGCGCTAAAAAAAACCTCAGGGAACTGGAGCTCATGTTCTCTCCAGCAGATTGTCATCCAATCCTTGAGTGGCCGTCACCCACGTAGGGTGTTTTTTTTGTATTTTTATTTTTTATTTATTTATTTTTTTGATCTGGTTCCCGCCTTTCCCCGTGCAAAGCAACAGTTGCCCTTGCGAATTGTTAACCCGATACCACTTCTTCTCCAAGCAGCTATGTGGCGTTTGTCCTGCCACCTCGCCTGGCGCACGCCGGAACATTCCACCAGACCCAAACATTGTCCGGCATGCGTCTCCCAGACAGAGACGGGATGTGGGGAGTCTTTTTTTTTTTTTTTCTTTCTTTCTTTCTGTGAGAAGATCCAAGTGCAGTCTACAAGTGGTGGGGTTGTCTCCTCTTAAACTCCCCGTACAGGAGATAGTGACAAAGCGAACAG
This sequence comes from Electrophorus electricus, assembly GCF_041902795.1. Lineage (NCBI taxonomy): Eukaryota > Metazoa > Chordata > Actinopteri > Gymnotiformes > Gymnotidae > Electrophorus > Electrophorus electricus. The sequence goes on from NC_137500.1 coordinate 26,786,968, forward strand.
CCTCTCTCCTGCCGTTGGTTCTCTCACCTTCTCTTCTGTTGTTTTCACTCCTTTAAGGATGCTGATGTCAGCACTCCTGGGAGCTCTGAGGTTTGGTAAGAAAAACTGAGAAGCTGAACGTTGGTGTGATGCTTCCTGCTTAATGATCCGTATGGGATTACATATCCTGGGATCCATGACTGATCTTCCCTACGGATTGCGTCCCGGATCCTAATTTCAGGCTTTATTCCCAGCCGCAGATCTCATCAGCAATGCCAGATTGGAGTCCTCCCGCTTTCCTTTGAAATGGGTGGGAAATGGAAGATTAAAAGGATACCGGATCTTTCCATCCAGGGACAGCCATACTGGCTGATGTCAGCTGAACGTTGAGGCGTGTGGGGTCCCATATGGTCATTTGGTTCAGTGTAGTAGTGGGATTCATAATCTCTACTCTCTGCAGTGTTTTAATGCATGTAAGATTGACAGGCAGGTCAGATGGGATTTGCTGTTGAAGATCTCCGCAAAGGACCCTTTTATCTAGCAATTCGGGATCTTTTCATGGGCAATTGTGATAAAACATCTCCAGTAAAAGTTTACAAAAGACGTGCTAATAACATGATTTAAAGACGTGATGCCAGTGATGAGCCACCTGCTTTAATCTCTCTGCTATGTACTGATTTCTTCCCCAAATTGCTCTGATGAACTTTTATGCACTGAGTAAAAAAGGTACATGTTTTTGGCCAACACTGAGGTAGTCTAGACCTTTAAATGTATCTGATTCTGTCAGCCGGTGAATTCGTCCTGAATTCACTGACGTTTCTTTGGGTTTATTTCACTTATAACATGGATTAATCACACCATGTTAATCTAACCCCCCCCCCCCCCCCGTAGCTTTCTTATGGATGATTTTGAACATAATACACACCCTAGTGGTACGAAATTGTGGTGTGTTATTTCAGATGTTCCCCAGTGCAGCACGAGGGATAGTGGAACACACACACGAGCCAGCTGCACTTCACATTCCTGCAGTCTTGAACTTTCTCAGCACACGGACACAGTTCGCTGGAGAATTCCCGTTTTTTTTCCTCCCCATTCATTCAATTTGTTTCAAAGCGCCTCTCCTCGACAATAATTAAAGTCTGTTAATTAAGTGGTTGCAATGAATCAACCGTAATGGGGGGGGCGGCGGAGAAGCAAGGCCCCTCCAGCAAGTGAGCAAACTGCCATCCGGTCTGTCAGCGAGCTCTCCACTCATCTCGCCCACCCCACGCGTTTACTCAGTAACGGAGCGTTAACTTTGTCGTCTGCCTCATAAACGATGATTCCAGTCTGACGCTCTGTTCCTCTCGCTGGCTTCTTGTCTTCACCGCGTGCCTGGCGCACCTAATCTTCCTCTAATGAGTGTGTGGGTCCTTCCTCTCAGATAATTACTGCTACTGGTGGAAGCTCATGAACATGGGCTCCTGTCATCCCTAAAGACACTGACTGATAATAAAATGCTTTTATTATTATTATGATTATTATAAAAATTACTATTATTGAAGAAGGCTTTCGACAGAACCGAGTTTGCATTCCAGGTGAAGGTCTGCTTTATGATGAGGCAAGGCAAGTTTATTTGGATGGCACTCATCATACACACTGGCAACTCAAAGGGCGACACACAGACATAGAAGAATAACAAAGCATATTCCATTCTGGGATCTAGGGAAGACCTCGGGAAGGTTTTTGCCAAGAATAAAAATGAACGGTGGTGCAAAGTCTCGTTTAGTTTTCTGTCGGGGTCTGGCATGTAGCATAGCGGCCTGTTATTGAGCATGGCCGGGCAGGCCAGTATATCTGTGATTGAAAGGATTTAAAAGGCTGCCTGCCTGCCCTCAGCTGCCTCTTTATCTCTGTCTAGCAGCAGAATTACTCTGGAAGGGCCAAGGGCCCTCATCACCAGCCTGCCTTAGCCAGCGGCCCTGTTACGGACCCGTGCCCTGGGGGAGCCACCGGGAGTAAAAGGTCCCCGTCTGGGCCGAGCGTTAGCAGACACGCGCGCGCGCACACCCGTACTGACAGAATTGCAAGAAGGCAGCCTGGAGCAGGGTGCCACAGGCTACCTGTGATGTTCAGAGGGCCCAGGAGGACTTGAGAGGTTTCCGATCTTTGTTCGATCTATCAGGAAGTGCAGTTCTGTGCCGAAGTCCTCCGAGCACAGCCCAGGAACCTGATATGGCATGTGGCAGCTTCGCCGCTGTGCACGCAAGTCCGGAGCAGCTGTCCGGCTCATGTCCCAGGTCCTCCTCCGGTAGAGATAAATGAGTGATGGATAACTCGCTGCATTCTGGGCCAGAAAGCATCTTGCAGAGCTAAATGGAAGCGTTTCAATTAGCTCTTTTTGAAGGCCAGCTCTCGATAAAGATGAAACTGTCAGCGCCTCCGTTCCGATGCTCTGGCGAAGACATTTCTCATCGGCGCAGAGGTTGTTTCCATATTAATCGCTACATGAATCCGAGATCAAACACACAGGCAGTTAACTAAATGGCACAGCATTAATTCAATATCTCAGGCTCGCGTCTGCCGCGCCGGCAGTGTGTCTACCATACAGCACGCTTTTACAAGACGGCGATGAGCGCTGCCCCGCTCAAGTGTAATTACATAATTCCTGCTGAAGACGGAGCCTCCGGAGATGGTAGTGATCATCGAGCATTCACGACACCTCGCGGAGTGCCGGGACCGCAGCGAGACTGTCGTCGCACTCGTGTTGATTGGGTCCGCCGCGCTGAGGGAATAATAATCATGGTCTGACCCAGAAAGAGCTTCAGTTAGGCTCACGGCACAGCTATGCCTCTTTAAGGCGTTTAGGTCGCCCGTGAAATAGACGCAACCCCCTACAGGTGAACAGCAGTCTGGAAAAATTATTCACATTTTATTTCCTTATTTTCTGAGGCACGCCGAAGTTCTGGGAGAGGCAGTTGGAGCATGTGATGAAGAATGTTGTCCAAAGAAGCACCCAGACCTTGAGATTTTAGGCCGTGAGCTACTGATGTGGTATGTGCAGCGCCTCAGCCATGATGGGTGGCCACCGTGGGTGAACTCGAGGCAGACTCTGGCCGATTTCACGTGTTTGGCCAATCTCTAAAGTGCCAGACTGCTGTTCCAGAATGTTCTCTCCAGTGTCTGAGTGTCTCTCAGCTTCCACGTGTCTGAGAGCTGAATGTCACCTATGAAGGCAGTGGAATGCACACTACTGAATCTCAGCCCTGCTAAATTGTTGAATAATGTATGTCCTGTTTTAATCAATGTGCTGTAATCAGGCTGTTGTTTGTGTGTGTATGTGTGGGTGTGCTACCTTATTTAATTTTTTTTTTTATCTTAAATTTTTTTGTGTGACGTATTTGGGGTCACCAGTAGTGTGACGTATTTGGGGTCACCAGTTGTGTGACGTATTTGATGTCACTGATGAAAGAAGATCTTGTTATATTTTTTGCTGACCCCCCTTATGGTTTTAGTTGATTTTTCTGTGAATTGATCCTCTGTCATTTTCTTTGTAGGTCCTTTTCTCTTGATGCTAATTACAGATTTGCTTGTCATGTCGCCTCAGATTTTTACTCTAAACGACACCCTGCAGTTTCCCACGTCTGGCTAATACAGCGTAGAAATCTCTGAGGATTTGTGAATGAAGTAGAAGAGTTGGTAATGATGTGTCAGTAGCTGATGATTGAGTAAGGTAGAGGAGTCAGTAATGACATGTCAGTAGCTGATGACTGAATGAGGTAGAGGAGTCGGTAATGACGTGTCAGTAGCTGATGACTGAGTGAAGGAGAGGAGTCAGTATTGATGTGTCAGTAGCTGATGACTGAGTGAAGTAGAGGAGTCGGTAATGACGTGTCAGTAGCTGATGACTGAGTGAAGGAGAGGAGTCGGTAATGACGTATCAGTAGCTGATGACTGAGTGAAGGAGAGGAGTCGGTAATGACGTGTCAGTAGCTGATGACTGAGTGAAGGAGAGGAGTCGGTAATGACGTGTCAGTAGCTGATGACGGTAGCATTCTCTTGAGTCCTGGGGGCGTAAGCACAGTTAGGTGTTGCTGCTGCATTATTGTCACTCCGTATTTGTCCTGCTGGCTCCTCATGAGACGCCCTGACGAACTCCTCCACGCCCTCAATGGACCACCACTCGTGGCCCAAACCGCCTATAGCAGGCCTGGGTTGATGAGGCCTAGGTTGATGGGTCGCCGCCGCTGAACTGGAACTTGATGAACTATTGTCTTAAGCCAAGTGGATGGGGGGCTGTTGTGTAAACACTAGTGGCAGGCACAGTGAAGTGTTAAGCACTTGTTGTTGTTTGTTGTTTTTGAGTATGTTGTCCCCTTGCAGTGTTGGCCGGTGGTTTTTGATCCGTGCGGGTTTAAGCTCTGTGAGGGATGGGGGCCACAGCGCTAATGTTCAGTACTTTGGTGGTGGTGTTTTTTTTTTCGTTTTTTAAAAATCTAAAACTGTACGAGGTGTGAAGTTCACACTCATCCTGATCCCACGAAGCTGAGGAAACTAGCCAGAAATCAACGCTAAAAAGTTCACTTTACGAGAGTTCAGTCATGGTAACGGTAAACTCTGCACTCACCTTTACAGAAGTGCCTCGTGTTAATTAGGTGAATTAAAGTGTTAGGTGATGTAATGTAATCAGTTACCAGAGCACTTGTCCTTCTCCAGTGTCTCTGACTAAGACACGCTGTCTCCGACATCAGTCATTCAGACAAAAGTGATTATCAATGGAAAACTGCAGTGGTTTGAGGGAGACTTTAGATGAAGATTGTGAGGAAGTGTTCGGTGATATCAAGCATCAGCAGTCATATTTCTTTTTGTAATTGTTCAGCACTTGGCAGAGTTGAGATAACACTGCCCTTGGGTTTGCCTGATCGTGTCTTTGGACTATTGTTGAAATTTCAGTTCATCTCCCACCTCAAAGCTGAACGCTGGAAAAACAAAACGAAACAGAACGTCGTTTCCCAGATGAGGCGTACGTTTGTTTGTGTGTCTCACCACTTGAAGCCATCGGTCCTTTAATGGAACGCTCGAACCAGTTAAAGACTTTTCTTAGACTCGGCGTCTGGGTCATCACACGCAGCTGTGAAGATCGACAGCCTTTATAATGGAGCTAATTACTCATGCGCCCCCACGTCCTCCGAGCTGGACTGCAGGGAATCCGTCGGCGGGGATAGACTTCACAGAGCACAGCTCAGACACTTCTGATAAAGTGCTGGTTTCCTTCGGGGCAGGGGAAAAAAAGCTCTTATCAATTCTTGCCCATCGTCTCTCGGTGTCGGGGGCCATCTCGACACGTTCGGTGCTGAGACAGAACACTCGATTCCTCCACTGTTGTCAGTCAACCGGCGAGTGATAACGTGTTTAAAAAGCACCATGGGGCGTCACATCAGAAATGCCCCGCGACAACTGTCTACACAGCCACAGGCGTTTGGGTTACGCCCTGCGTGGGCTGGGCGGCACTCCCCTCCAGCCACGTTTTCACATTTCCCAGTTTTCAAGGTTATGCCAAAAAAAAAAAAAGCAGGAGGTTGTTTGCCACTAATGAAGCCTGTGTGCTAATGTCTCGGCTTTGAATGCCACGTCTCCAGAGACCATCCCCAGGTCTGAGCTTCACGGACAGATACGAACAGGAACTCAACGGGAGGTGATCGCCAGCGCACGGGAGTGGCATTTAAACAGACGTACAGTACGTGTGCCTGGGTGCTAAGCCGCTGCTCTGTCGTCCCAGAGGACACCTCCGGATAATAACTTTCACGCAGCTTCCCATCTAATCATTGGATGGAAAATGATTCTTTTCTCCAACGTTTCAAGGTGTTCTTCAGATTGAAACAAAACAAATCTCTAATTAACTAGCAGTGTCCCGGTGTAGCCAGGTAGAAAGGAAATGGGACTTTTTTGTTGTCTTAGTCAACATAATAATGCCCTTGGATATCCATCTAGAAAAACAGGATTTGTTTGTAGTGTCAAGGGTATCCAAATACCTGTAGTTATTTGCTCAGCTCGAAGGAAAAAGTCTATTGACTGCAGTAAACTAAGACAAAATACTATCTCAAATATGCTAGTAATTAACTGAAACATTTTTTAAAGAAAAAGTCTTTTAAATTTGTTGTAATTATTCTAAGACATTGGATTAGGAGGCGGTGCTTTGAGATCGTCTTATGAAAAGTCAGGCTGAGACCGCATGTCCTCACGGTGTGACGATGGGGGACAGGGTCCTCTGTGCAGCCCCGCATGCCTTCTGGTAACAGGGACGTGTCCTGCAACTGCTGCCCTAAGACACACTAATTGGACCTTTTAGCTTTTAATACCTCAGAGGTCGTAAAATATAGTTACCACAGCTTTGCTTTGGGCTGAACCAGGACGTTTAGACACTGACAGCTTTATTTTGTGTGTGTGTGTGTGTGTGTGTGTGTGTGTGTGTTTTGTGGGGTGGGTATGAGTGTGGGTGTGTTGGTTGTGGTCTGTGTTGGGGTGTGTGTGAGTGAGTGTTGCTGGGTGTGGGTGTGGGTTTGTGTGTAAGAGTGCATGGGCATTTGTGCATGGCAGGAGAGAGGGCTCTGTGTGTGTGTGTGTGTGTGTGTTTAGCCAATGTGATTACACAAATATTGTATTTTTGAAACTTAAATAGTAATGTGTATACATTTCACAACCCTCACTCCAAGACAATACTGGTAATTGCCCTGACATTACTTTTGAAATGATGTTGGTATTGTTCATCTTTCCTTCTCTCCGTCCTCCCTATGGAACATCTCATATATTCATTAAACATGTATTATTAAAAATAAAGCAATATAGGACCTCGTGGGGGGGGGTTAGAATCAGGCAAGACCAACATCTTTAAAAGAAGAAAAGAAGAGCTGTACTGGTACAGTTGTGTTATGCCCATCAGCGGAACAATAAACCTGTTTGTGGAAGTTTTTACAGTTAATTAAAGTTTAAATTGAAAGTTGTGTGATACTCTTTGTACTGTGTAAAGAGTATCACAAACTTGGTGACACCCCTAAAACTTTTTTATTACTATTATTTTTAAAAAGTTTAAAATGCAGATATACAGCAAATGTTTTTCTTTGCTCTCCGTTATCCCTACAGTACATCACGGGCTCAGAAACCTGTTTCATTACACCGGTGCTGTAGGGCACAGGATGTCTGAGCTGCCCCTGGTTTAATGTCAGCCATCTTCACGTCTACTCTGCTAACTACCAGTGTGGGCCCAGGACCTGCAGGTCACAGCGGTCTGCACGGAGTTCGCCTGTTTGCCCTGGGCCTGGCCCCTCTCTGTTCGCACAGCCCTCAGAACGCCCATCTCTCTGGCCCGTCAGGAATGGCTGTTTTTATCTGTCTTGGCAGGAAATATGACTGCGTTCAGAGTTGTTCCCTACAGCAAGGCAGCTTCGAGCGACTTGGGTAGTCGAGTTTTTCTCTTGCCGACGAGGGACCCGCAAACCCATAATGAGGCTCTTCCAAAAATGTCTGGCTTATTTACTTCACATAAAAACCCTTAGTCATCCCTTTCCTGAGATTTATTTATTTTTGTTCATGTTTATCCCTTCAGCAAGGGTTGTCGGTCTTGTTCAGGTGTTCTCACTTTCAGTTCATTCTAAAACCATTGCTAATACAGTTCATGGGAAGTTTTGAATTGGACCTATTTGTTCAGTTATAATTAGCCATAATGTCCACGACCACTGATGAAGTGGTTGTGTTCTCAGACAGTTTTCCGACTGATACAGACATGGGATTTTCCGGTCTGCTCTGACTGGGTCCGATTAGAGATATTCCGTATCTATATTCTACATATACACTGAGTGACACTTGAGGAAAGACAAACATTGATGGTACAGTACAGAAACACTAAAACATTTTCTAAGATTTTGATCATAATAACATGGATCACAATATCTTAATATATAGTAAAGTCTGTACAACCACTTTTAAAATATTCTAAATGCTTTTAATACATTTCCACAGTTGACTGGAAACTTGTACAAAAAGCCAGCTTTAGGTAAGAAGAGGGATATATTTATATAGCAGACATTTTTGACACATATTTCTGTAAAAAGCTTGGAGCGTAATGCAACGGTCTGTGTAGTCTCATGTGGGACGGGTATGTCACAGTATCACGGCATCCACACCTCTGGTGATATTTATGTTGGTGGATAACAGTATATTATAGTTATTTTGGCTGCCCCTGATAAAACTAATGTTTTCAAACCGTAGTTTGCATATCATTTTGCACAATTCGCACATCAGATTATTAGCACCTTTCAGTCATTGCAGTTTAATTTGTATCCTTGGAAATGATTATCAAGGAATGATATTTAAGGTTTTACAGAAAAGACGCACTGTGCTATAAATATTAACAGGTACATCACTTCCACAGCTTTGACCATAAAGACAAGATTAAGAAATTAGAGTCGCGATTTCTTCGTCTCAGTTTGGGTCATGTTCTTTCCTTCAGTGTGGGCAAAGCAGACCCAACGCCCGCAAGCAACCTGTGCCTAGCGGTAGCTGTGACTCGTTAGCTTTCATCTCCCTCAGTCTTTCATGTGACTGTGTCTTATCTTTCATTAATGAGCGTGAAGTTCCGTCAGAGACTCCAGAGAAATGTCTGTGGAGACATGCCCGTGATGACAGTCGCGGTTCAGAAAGTCTCGTTCAAGCAAGCGTGCAAACGCTCCTCCCGTCCAGCAGGGGTGGACGTCTGTCTCGGCTCTACGGTAAAGCGCGGAAAATCGATCAGCTAGACAATAGACCAAGGACCGTTCTCAGGCGTGTGGAAAACGTCACTCCTCGTGTGACCCAAAATAGCTCCAACTCTTCAGCGGACGTGTCCTGAATTCTACAGCAGTAGTATAATCTGCTTTAATGGATGATAACCTGGGAACAGTAGTAGTAGGATGTCCAGGTGCGTTGCCGCATGTCCAGTTATTTCCGTTCCGCTTCTGTGAGGACACTAGCTTCTGCCTAAAATGCCAGGACGAAATACTTGGAATGGGGGGATTCACCCTGAAGACGGGGGGCTTTTTTAATAGTGAGAATGCACTCTTACACTGTAAATCCCACAGGTGTTGGACACCAGTGTGCACGGAAGCTTCTTACTTATAACTTCGTATTGCATGCTAATACTTATTCTTTTGTAGGCGCCTTTGCCACACATGGTTGTTTCCCTTCTGATAGCAGGTGACCAGACGTCCATCTCCCTCGGACTCTGAGATGCAGCGGAATAGTCAGTAGAACTGTCAGATCCTTCTGTTGCAACTCAGTTGCAGCGTACAACACCGCATGCAAGTATTTGAGACCACACGCAGGTGTTTTACATCGCACACGGGTGTTTGACAGAGCACATGTGTTTGACAGTGCACACAAGTGTTTGACACCGTACGCAGGTGTCCGACACTGCACACAAGTGTATGACGCTACATGCAGGTGTTTGACACCGCATGCAGGTGTTCGACACCGTACGCAGGTGTCTGACACTGCACACAAGTGTTTGACGCTACACGCAGGTGTTTGACGCCTCACGCAGGTGTTTGACATCTCACGCAGGTGTATGACAGTGCACACAAGTGTTTGACATCGTACACAGGTGTGTCTGGAAAGCCCCTCAGACAGATTGTGAAGAAGGTGCCCTCCTTGGATTTCTGTGCGATTTGCACTGTTTCTCTGTTTATTTTTCCACTCCCGGCCCGTCTATGGGGATTTGAATAATGTTCGTTTGTAGTTTCTTCACACTTGGCAGGCTCCAGTGTTGCCAGAGAGCTGTTTGGATATTTTGTGAATGTGCGTGCTCACTCAGAACTCAGTCTATTCAGAATTCATTCAAACTTTATGGTCTTTATCCCACACAGTGCGGTTTATAATGTGTGTGTGTGTGTCTGTTCTTTCAGGAAACAGGGTGGCAGTAAAATGCAGGGAAATACTTCCAAAAATACTTAACCCTCTTCTTTTTCTCTCGTCCCCTGTGCAGAGGGTCTGCGTAACATTGCCATGGACTCCAGCTCAATGGGAATGCCCATGTCGGACCCCAATGCCTGGGCGACTGCCATGACCAACCTGGGCATGGCACCTGTGGGCATGGCAGGCCAACCTCTCCTGTCAGGTAATCCTCCACGGAAATTCTTCTGAACTTCCTCTCCAGTTCTTCCTTCTGTTCAGAGGTGGATTCTGGTTGATTGCAACATTCTTCAAATGAAGCCAATTGTGGTGGTGTTTTTGTTTGTTTGTTTGTTTGTTTGTTTGAGACTGATGGCTGGGGGATGTATTGTGTTGCATGGGAACATGGGAGTGTTCAGTAGGAGAGACCACTGCAGCCAAACATGAGGCATCCAGACTAAACACAAAACACACCAAAATGTACCGATGCATAGCTACAGTAACACAACCGAGATGTGAAATGTTTTTTTTCCACTTTAAAGAAACTTCTCATTTAACTTAATAGACCTTACAAGCCCATTTTTGGGTCATTTTAAGGCCACGGAAGGGAATTCTGGTGCGAATACACGTTGTGTCCATAATCCATGTGAGAACGTCATCCCAACTCTCCCACTGCAGTCACTGTGGCCAGTTAGTCTGCTTGGAGTCAGACAGCCACCTCCGGAACCCGCAGCAAGCAAGGGTGGGAATTAGCCTGGGGGGCGTGGCTGGAGGATGTGACATCATCGAGAGGCGGCTCAGGCTGCACAGCAGCTCTGTGATCTGGAAGCCGGACGTGGAGAACACAAGCGGTGATGAGGACAGCAGATGGGCCCTGCTCGGTTCTGTTTCTTCTCCAGTGTCTGTGGAACCATGAAGCACACACACACACACACACACACACACACACACACACACACACACACATCTAAACATTAGCTCTAAGTGAATTACCGAGGGTACGTGTGTTTCCTCCTCCGTTAGATCTGCCACTCTGCGCTGTGTGTACATTCACTCCATCATCTTTTTTTTTTTGACGCCTTTTCAGCAGATGTGTTTACAATGCCTTATATCTCGGTATGAGTGCATCTTTTCAAGAGACGCACAGCGGCAGCTACCCACACTCGCCGCATTTTCCCCGTCGTATTGAGTTTCAGCGGCATTATTTACAGACCCATTGAGTATCCCTGTTTGCCTGTTCACTTCTCAAGCGCTGTATGCCTGAGCGAACAGGTTGCAGACTGGCTTTTGGAGGGGGCCGATTACTGATGGGTGGTTTATGTGGCGGAGACCGTGGAGTCTTGATCCGTGAGCCATGGGCCGGACCACGGGGCGCCTCTAATGCCCCCTGCCCCCCCCGTCGATTGGCCCGTCTGGTCGGCCCCCTCTGCTTCCTCCTACTTCACGCTTCCAAGGCTGTCGATGGAGCACAGATGGAGATCTGAGCTTCCTACGGCGCCGCGTTAGGCTCGCGACTGCAGACGTCTGTTTCACCACGCCTCGCGACAACTGTTCCGAAGGTGGTCGGCCAAGTGCGTGGCTCCCGGGGCTCCTTGGCTGGCCGGAGCCCTCCCCTGGGACGCTGGTACGCTGGGACGGCCTGACTCTCTCAGAGGCGCGGATTCGGGAGGAGCCGGTGCTGTCTGGCTCAGCTGCCCTCATCATTAATCACACGGGGGAATCGCAGCTATTGCCCCCCTCCCCCTTTCCCGTCCGCGATGGACCTCCATTCCACAGCACCGATCCGCTACCTTTACGTTGGCCACTCAGCGGACATCATTAATGCATGTGGACAGCTACACAGCCTTGTCTGCTGCATCTCACGAGATTAGAATGGGCTTACAGTGTGCCCTTGACTGGCCTATAAAGGACTCGTTGGTCCGTTTCAAGCCCTTGGCCATCTTTGTTCATACGTTTAACACTATCCTTTCCACAGCGTGGACCCCCTCAATACCCACGCTGCTGTTCTTTCCGAGACCCTTTCCGAGAGTCCAAGATCTTAAGACCTTGCAGCCCATCAAGGCGTTTATGGGTAATTTCACGATGTTGCGTCGGCCGTCGTTGGGGAGAGCACACAGACCTGCTCACCTGCCACGCTTGCTGCACTCACGTCCTTCTCGCAGAGCGGAGCAGGTCTGCAGGACTTCTGTCACGCCACGCTGCTCCCTCACGTCTTTTCCAGACATCAAACTGAAACTATATGTTAGTTTAATTATTCCTTTTTTTTTAAAAAAAAAAATGTTTCCCCTCCGATTCCGAGGGTTCTGCTGCTCATGCCAAGTCCAATGTCTCGTGACTTCTCGCCCAGCTGGAGAATTCTTGCCCTGTCCTATGAGTCTGTCAAAGGCCTCTGTGTTTTGGCTCTCTGGAGGAGAAATAAGACTGCAAGCGTAGCAGAGGAACCATAACACTTTACCAGGCCTCCGCGAACGAGGAATGGGAGTTACGGTCCTGATGCACGTCACCGAAGCGCTCCGAAGGGTTCGAATGCGGCTCGGTGTCCTCCGCACTCACCACAGAATCTACCACCTTTTCCTAAAACGGGGCAAAGAGGAACTTCTAATCGTCCGCGTATGTTGAGGATGAGAGCCACTGCTATTTCATCTCCATCAGCTCCAGCGGTCTTATTTCGGCCTTACGCTGCCTTCTGGGAATCCGGAGACTTTTCTGATGATCGTGAGCGCTGTTGTAAGCAGCCCCGTCAGGAGACCACCTGGCCTTACTTTTGGAAGATGTTACGAGCACAGTGAAGTAATGGTTTCAGATGTCGCTGGGGCTCCACACTCGATACTGCTGGGTGTACGTTTGTTAGCACAGCAGCCTTTTGGTGGAAGGACCAGGGCTTTGTTGCTGAGCCCTCCAGACGGCGCACTAATAAGACTAGATGGCTCTGCGCAGCGCGATCATTTCATTAATTTGTTGTTTGTTTATATTCGGATTACAGTCCGATCACGTGCCGGGACAGGGATTGATGGGTCCAATCAGAGCTGTTAGCCAAGGCAGAAGAAGATGAAGGGTTTCAAGCCGCTATAGGTGGTCGATGCAAACGCACACGTGCTCAGGAACGGAAAGCGCGAGCTGCTTTCAGCATGCTGGCCGTGAGTTATGAAGATGAGCGTGAGTCATATTCTTCCCAGCGCTGTGTTGTCAGCTCCTGTTAAGTAGTGTTCACAGTAGGATCGTTAGGAGAGTAACGTGTCTTTTTGCTGACAATACGCATCCTGACGCTCTGCGTTCTCTGCTGCCACTGCGCCCTTCCAGCTCGGTAACGATGCACTCTGGAACAATGAGATGCTTTTGTTTGTTTATTTGTTTTGGTGGGGGTTTTTTGGTCATGTCCCCATCTGGTGCGCTTAGCATTATCAATCAAGCGCAAATCATAGCTCCAACTGGCTTACTGCAGATAACAGATACAGGAAATGAGAAATTCCTAAATGATGAGGGTTTGTTTTTTTCCCCGTTACGAGTCCCACCCCTGCTCTGGGCGTTGAGGTCTTGCGTCATTTCCTAGTCCCACCCCTCCTCCGCCTTGCAGCTACACTTCAGCCCGATCGCAATGTCACCGGCCTACCCCCGGGCACAACATGCATCACTAAGCCCGGAGGGGAGGCTTAGTTGCCTCATTTGACGAGCCAACATGCCTCTTGGTAGCTAGCTGTGCCTTTGGTATCGCAGCTGCCGCAACGGTGGGGGGGGGCATTTACCCAGAATCACAGACATCAGAGGACCCTCTTCAGCTCCACACAGCAGCCACCGGCCGCCAATATGTTAAACGCCACCCTGATTTTTTCAGACTGCGTATTTCATGATCGAGGGCTGTCTCATAATTCCCCTGCCTTTGGTGAGCTCATGGCGTCGGACGATCACATCTGGATATTGTGCATCAATATTTAAAGCTGTGGAAAGTGGTCCAGTTATGAAATATTTAAAAAGCCTACATTTGTTTGAAGACTTTCTTTTCTTTTTGTTTTTTTGTTCTACAGTTCTTATTCATGTCTATATATCATATTTGTATTCACTTGCTTCCCAGTAATGGCTTCACTCCACTGTCAGAAAGCTGTGGCACACAAACACAGCCTCAGAAGTGCAGTGTTCTCAGAACCCAGGCTTCTGGCGAGCCTGGCGGTGGACATCTGCTCAGGTTAGAGATCCTGCTCTCCCCACCAGCTCCAGTAGAACACGGAGGGACTCTGCACCTCTGCTGTTCGATCAGTGCGGCCCATTCTGGCCGATCTGATCGGTAGTCCACGCATCCCTTTGATCAAACCCAGATTGGGTTTCTTTCATTTATTTGTTTATTTACTTATTTATTTATTTATTTTTTTATCCTGAAAGATGGGCTTTGGTTGAGACCATCTGTCCTCCGCATGTCATGAATAAATCTCATCCTCGCCTCAAATTTTTTCATTTTTTTAACAGCCCGCGTTTTTCTCCAAGAGTGAGCGTGTGATCACTCCTGCTGTTTATACGCGCCTCCCTCCTGCTGAGGGTGGTGTCCGGGATTCTCCAGCCTCTACGCCCTCTGCCTGGGCAGCGGGGCTGCCGAGACTGGTACCAGCTGGCAACAGCCGCATGAAAGGCGGACGCTTTCCTCCTCCCGTGAGACGAGCGTGGGGGTGGGGTGGGGCGGTGGGGTGCATGGCTGTACTGGTGCTGGGTTTCCCTGGGTTCTTGCTCACCACCAGGGGGTGACCAAGGCAGTGTGATGCAGAGAGGTGAGACTAGGACGCGTCTGAGACCACATGACCAGAGTCAGTTTAGGCTGTGATGTCATAATTGTCGGGGTGACGCAGTGCATGTGCGTCTGATTATGAGGTCATAGGCAGCAGGACGTGTCTGTAGGACCACATGCATGCACACTGGGGAAGAAGCCATCAAGTACCTTTGCATGAAACACATAGTAGATATGGATATTTCATAAAACCAATACGTTACAGTTTGCAACAGCATATCATGCTGTAATCTGAATCAATATTTGAACCAGCTGACTGGGTGTTCACTCTTTCTGTGGAATGGTTTCCTTCAAGCCGTTTAATTGTCTGTCCGCAAATTGCTTGTATGCCACCATGTGTGCCCTCTACAGGAACTGTGGTGCATACTTCCTGAGTTTTGTTTGTGTTACATTTGCTTGTTTATTTTAAGGCCTTCCCTCTGTTTCCGTCCCACTTCCTGGAAGCACTGATGAGCTGAAAATGATGCAGCAGCTGTTTTCCCCTGTGCTCACATCAGCGTGCATCACGTGTGCCACTGCACATCCCACGTGTACCACCCGTGATCTGTCAAACCCCTCTCCTCCTCCTCTTCCATCATTTTTAACTATTTTTAATCATTTTTATCCTTTTGGTTCACCGGTGAAATGCGTTGTGAACATATTACTTCACTTGTAGACACCCCCTGGGGTGAGTTGTGCGGTGTGATGGAGTTGCTCCTCGGAGTGTCCTTGGGGTTCAGGGTCTTTCTTGTGAGTGTGGTGGCAATACCGTTCGACACGAGAGCCGTTTCCCATGATTCTAGTCAGTGCTCGAGCACCCCAGTGTCCTGACAGGTGGTAATTGTGTCAAGTCACACTTAGACTGGAAAAGGAGGTTATTGAGTGCTGGGATGACAACTGCCCTTCCAAGCCGTCTGGGGAGTCTTGTTGTCATCTGAGCGGAGCTGGGTGATTAAGTGGGTGAATTAGCA
This sequence comes from Electrophorus electricus, assembly GCF_041902795.1. NCBI lineage: Eukaryota > Metazoa > Chordata > Actinopteri > Gymnotiformes > Gymnotidae > Electrophorus > Electrophorus electricus. Next base: position 26,802,568 of record NC_137500.1, read on the forward strand.
CTGTACCCTTAGAGGCCACAGGCTCCAGACCAAGAGCCCATCCTGCACGGCTGCGTGTGGCACCTAGTCTGGCAGCAGTGTGCCAGCTCCGTTCAACTCCCACCTGCTTGTCGACGGGCGTGGGCGTGACGGTACCTGCTCCGAAGCTGTCTGCAGGCTCGCCTCTGATCGCACTGAGTCTCCAGGCCCCCACCTGCTAATGGTTCTGGATGGAGGAGACAGCTGGCACCTGCACGTCTCTCATCTGTCTGGGCTCTGTTTCACATCTGGTTCGGCTTGGTCTGGATCCAGAAGTGGCTGCCAGGGCTCTAAGACAGCAGCAAGGGTGTAGTCAGGAATTGTTAATGTTCTCCGAAGGAGATTCCTGATGATGGATTATGGTGGGTAATGTAATATAGCAGGCCTGTTGAGGCTCACTTGAAGCAGGAAGCACGGGATCATGGGAAAGCTTGCTTCTGTGGAGTGGTCATGTGTAGCTCTCTTTTTCTTTTTCTTTTTTTCTTCTTCTTTCAAACATTTGTGAGGAGTGGCACACGTTGTTTGCTGAGGTCCAGCGATGACTCGGGGAGTGTAGCTGTGACCCCTGAGATCAGCAGGATTGATCCCAGCCTGAGTTAACATATGAATGCCCAATCTCAACTAACGGACTGATCCCCGCCTGAACTCACTGACACAACACACATTCCTTGAAAAAGATTAGTTTTTATAAATCTAAAAGTAAATCTCTATTTAATAAATTAGAGATTGGTAAGTCACAGGTAATTGCTTACATGTATGGCATGTTCATAACCAATAGGATATTGACTTTCAGTAAGGTACAAGTTGAGTTCTCAGTAGTGTACAGTTTAGTGAGTTATCAATAGAATATAATCTGCAGGTTTTTAGTAAGATAAAGTTTAGATCAGTTTTTAATAGAATGTAATATGATCTTGGAAATACAAAACTGACATCGCTAGATGCTTTTGTTTGTTTGTTTGTTTGTTTGTTTGTTTTGTTTGTTTGTTTTTTCTGTGCATAGAATGATAGAGATTTAATGCATTTTTTCCCCCAATCAGGTTTTTACAAAGCCAGTAAAGTACCGTGCACGGAGGCACCTGCTCTTGTTCAGGTCACAACTGTTACAAACTGAACTTGGTTGTGTCCAGACAAAAGCAGCATTTCTGTTGAGCACAGACACCAATGGAAGAAACATTCTCAGTGGCAGAGGGAGGTACACCTCCACAGGGGTAGGGCTCTCTGGGCAGAGGGAGGTACACCTCCACAGGGGTAGGGCTCTCTAGGCAGAGGGAGGTACACCTCCACAGGGGCAGGGCTCTCTGGGCAGGGGGAGGGACACCTCCACAGGGGCAGGGCTCTCTGGGCAGGGGGAGGGACACCTCCACAGGGGCAGGGCTCTCTGGGCAGAGGGAGGGACACCTCCACAGGGGCAGGGCTCTCTGGGCAGGGGGAGGGACACCTCCACAGGGGCAGGGCTCTCTGGGCAGGGGGAGGGACACCTCCACAGGGGTAGGGCTCTCTGGGCAGAGGGAGGGACACCTCCACAGGGGCAGGGCTCTCTGGGCAGGGGGAGGGACACCTCCACAGGGGCAGGGCTCTCTGGGCAGGGGGAGGGACACCTCCACAGGGGCAGGGCTCTCTGGGCAGAGGGAGGGACACCTCCACAGGGGCAGGGCTCTCTGGGCAGAGGGAGGGACACCTCCACAGGGGCAGGGTTCTCTGGGCAGGGGAAGGGACACCTCCACAGGGGCAGGGCTCTCTGGGCAGAGGGAGGGACACCTCCACAGGGGCAGGGCTCTCTGGGCAGAGGGAGGGACACCTCCACAGGGGCAGGGTTCTCTGGGCAGGGGAAGGGACACCTCCACAGGGGCAGGGCTCTCTGGGCAAGGGGAGGGACACCTCCACAGGGGCAGGGCTCTCTGGGCAGGCGGAGGGACACCTCCACAGGGGCAGGGCTCTCTGGGCAGGGGGAGGGACACCTACATCTCTGTTTCCATATCCAAAAGCCCCATGCGGGAGGTACATCTGAAGCCCACTTGTGTGCTGTTTCAGCTTCCCCTCAATTGTTCTTTTGGTCTTCACTCAGCAAAGGACGTGTGTGCTGTCACAAACGCCAGCAGGAAAAGAGTCAATAAAAAACCCAATCACTCTGAAAGCCTTTTATATACGGCAGAGGATCTCATGTGTCCCGTCACAAACATTAACCAAAGACAGTCAGTCTGTCAGTCCAAAAATATTAATTCTGAAAGCCTGTTCTGTATTATTTAAGATGAGAGTGAGCGTAGTCCTCTGTTGCAGCACGAGTGTTGGTCCAGGGCGGTGCGTGTTCCTACAGCCTGTTCCTGAGCTGTGCTCTGTCTCCTTGCCCCAGATTTTGACCCTAGCCTCGGCATGATGACGGGAATCGCGCCCATGAACCCGATGCTGCCAGGCCTGGGCGTCGGACCCCCACCCATCTCCCAAGACCTGCCTGTCGTCAAGGAGATCATCCACTGCAAGAGCTGCACCCTGTTTCCCCCCAACCCGAGTAAGTCCCTCACGCACTACCCTCGTGCACTAACCCTGTCCCTCATGTACTAAACCCTATCCCTCGTGCACTAACCCTATCCTTTGTGCACTAACCCTATCCTTTGTGCACTAACCCTATCCTTTGTGCACTACAGCCTGTCCCTCGTGCACTGCACCCTATGCCTCATGCACTACCCCTATGCCTTGTCACTAAACCCTGTCCCTCCTGCAAAAAACACTGTCCCTTGTGCTAGCTCCAGTTCTCCAGCGCCCTGCACATGACACCTCATTTACTGCTGATGTCTTCTACCTGCATGCATTTGATACAGCGCTGCCGACCTCAGCAGATACGCTGACATGAATTACTGGCCTCACAAAGGCGCTGCCATTGAGGGCTCAGTGAGAATTACTCCAACACTGCAGAGGAGCTTTGGTGCATTAGCATTCAAATTCTGACAGGTGATATAGGTTCCCTCTAGATCTGACGGTTAAGAAAGTCACCTGCCACTCAAAAGGCTGGATGGACTGATGAAAGTGAAGATCTCTCTGTCTGTCTCTTTCTCTCCCACCCCCCCTCATATTACACAGAACTTTTTAAGTGTGTGTGTGTGTGTGTGTGTGTGTGTGTGTGTGTGTGTGTGTGTGTGTGTGTGTGAGGAAGACCAAATAAAGGCTGAGGGTGAAAGCATTCCGATTGCCTCTCAAAGCCCAGGTGCCATGGCTCTGCTGGTGCCAGTCTGAAGGGCTGAACCGCTGAGTGACTCCTCTACCTAAATCTGATCTCCTCACTTACATCGACAGAGACACCACCTTCGCATGGGCAGAACGTGGCCCCGTTTATGGAAATCTGGGTTTAATTCTATCGAGAAATCCAGAACTAGCACGACATTCCCACAGCAATTACATACAGCACTAGATACATTTGAAACTTTTTATTTGCCTTCTATTTTGATTCGAGCGATTTCTCCTAGGGCTGTTGAGAGGGGTTAGGACTTGTCTCTTAATAAGAAAACAAACGTTTGGGAGAGAGCGCCGTTGCCTGTTAAAGGATGAGCCTTGTTTACATTCTCATGTCAGAATCTGTTCAGGTGAGTGGCTGTGGCCGCAGGCTGTCAGGGAGGCCAGTAGGGAGCTCTGCTCCTGCCCGGGTTCTGTGCTCTGTCCACGCCGCGCTCCAGCTCACCATGGTTCACCATGCGGCTGTGTGTCTGTTCTGCTGAACGGAGAAGGGCGGGGGTAGAGCTAGAGAGAAGAGCACAGTTGCTCATTTTCTGGGTCAGGCTGACAGTGGCTGCTGTAGACTGCGGCACCCTGAGCATTTATGCAATAGCAGCAGGTGAAGGGCGGGCAGAAGACTGGTGGATGCAGGTGAAGAGCAGGCAGAAGGATGGTGGACGCCGGTGAAGAGCAGGCAGAAGGATGGTGGACGCCGGTGAAGAGCAGGCAGAAGGATGGTGGACGCCGGTGAAGAGCAGGCAGAAGGTTGGTGGATGCAGGTGAAGAGCAGGCAGAAGGTTGGTGGATGCAGGTGAAGGGCAGGCAGAAGGTTGGTGGACGCAGGTGAAGGGCAGGCAGAAGGTTGGTGGATGCAGGTGAAGGGCGGGCAGAAGGCTGGTGGACGCCGATGAAGGGCGGGCAGAAGGCTGGTGGACGCCGGTGAAGGGCGGGCAGAAGGTTGGTTGATGCCGGTGAAGAGCGGGCAGAAGGCTGGTGGACGCTGGTGAAGGGCAGGCAAAAGGTTGGTGGACGCAGGTGAAGGGCACGCAGAAGGTTGGTGGATGCCAGTGAAGGGCGGGCAGACACCTGCGTGTGCTTCCTTCTCTCACGCCTCGCTGTACGAACATTGGAAGCTGTCTGCTAGAGTGGCTTTGACTAGCTTTGCATTCTGGCCTTTCTCTCCTCCCTCTCTCTCTCTCTCTCTCTCTCTCTCTCCTCCCTCTCTCTCTCTCTCTCTCTCTCTCTCTCTCTCAGGGGCCTCGAGCCCAGGTTGCTGGTGGCATACACTCCCCAGCACATGTTCACCTGTGGCAGAGGTGGGTTCGTTTTTCCGCTGCCTGTCTAGGACCCGCGGGCCATGGCACAGTGGTTGAGGGACGCTCTGTCTTCCCCAGCATCGCTCTGGGCACTGGTGATGGATGTGATGGAGTTTTCCTGGCTGAAAGCGCTCTGCCTCCATAACAGATCTCTCAGACCTCATTTTTCCTTTACTCTTCCTCACATACTCTTCCTCACACTTCCCTCTTGCCAGGCTTCTCTTGATGTGGTTTGGTACAGGACAGAAAAGATTCGTTTAGTCTACAAAGTGCTTCTGACAGAAAGATGTGGTTGAACCTTTTTCTTGAATTCTGTAGATTTGCTGATGATCTGAAATGTTTCAGTTCCAAACTTTAATTTTACAGTTTGACTATGTTGGGTTTTGATAGAGGATTGAGAAGAGTGCTGCTCTAGTCAAGCCGGGGAGAGCCATTCGGCTCTCTGTTAAAAAAAAACCTTCGTGGTCTTCATTTTTTTTTAAATAAAACAAATCAAATCATTCATTAAAGATCATGGCCAATGAAATTTTTTTTAAATGTTGCAATAATATAATCTGGTGGTTAATCTTGTGTCCTTTTCAACGTTCTGTCTGTTGACCAGAGTCACGTCTCCTCTGCAGCTAATCTGTGAAAGACATCTCTGGGTAGCGTTAGTGCCATGACGTCAGCGGATCCGAGAGGTGTATCAGAAAAACATGAAAGCCACCTTTTGGGAAGGCTAAAAGTAAAATTATTTACCACCCAGCTCCATCTTCCCATGGCCTGTCCATTCCCACAGCTCACTCTCTAACGCTCGGGTCAGAAACGTTAACTGTTGACTTAAGGCTGCCTCTCCGCTGTATGTATGACTGAGCCTGTCTGGGAGTTTTCACCCTCCGTTGTGTTCATGCCTGCTAGCCTAGCTAACGCTGTGTTCATCTTGAGGGCGTCTTTCCGTAACCGCCCCACCCACGACTGCATCATGATGACAGGCAGAAGTGAACCCCGAACCTTGAGCCTGGGGTAAAATGCCCTCGGTGTTATTCTTTGGTTAATGACAGAGGCGTTTGCCAGGGGCGGATGGTTATAGATAGCCCCCTTACCCCGGACATGGACAGCAGGTTCTTCTGGTATGTTTATTTTTGATCTAGCCAGTGTGAAAACAGATTGTGTGCTCAGGGAACCATGAAGACATCTCTGACGGTCTTGTGTCTGCGGTGGGGGATTTTAGGCGTGGTTCGTGCACCATGACATGTCCAGTGCACTGACTGAAAACAACCCAGGGTTCCTCGCACAGATGCAGCCGAGGCTGAAAGAGAGAGGAACAATTGACAATTGTGAATGAAACAACAAAACTGGTTGAAGTAGAAGGGAACATCTGGAAGTGTGTGACATTAATCTGAACATAAAACTGCTGTTGTTGTTTTGCGATGCTCTGAGCGATTTGTGACCATGTGTGTTGCTCTACATATGAAGGATAATGTCCCATAATAGTGTGTTAGAGTGTTAAAACTTGCTATTTGTTTTTGAGGTTCATATCGTGTCGGGTGTAAACATATTAAATGAGAGTCAGGGGTTTGCCTTTGTAGCTCGTCACGCTGGTATGGGGGAGTTTAGTCAGAATAAAAGAAATGTCGTAGTGGTTGTTTTGTTAGAAGCCACAAACAGAACGCACCAGCTCAACTCACACTCAACTGACACGCAACTCACGCACAACTCACACACAACTCACTCAGCTCACACACAACTCAATCAGCTCGCAGCGGAGGCTAGAAACAGTTTAAAAATGCAGCCACACGTAAGATTAAATACATCCCCCGTCCTGCTGGTCCACTCTGCCTCCATCTCCCCCGCGGTCGTCCTCTCCACCCTGCCAAGGTTAATGAATGACTAAGGCCTCCGTCAGGCGCCGTGCTGTGCACGGGGCCCCGGGGCTGCTGTGACTAATATCACCTGTTTGCCCCCCTGGGGGGGCCCTGGCTCAGCGTGCTTCTGCTGCTCTCAGAACGACGGGCCGCAGTGATCAGTGTCTGGTGTGTCTCTCTCCTGCCGTCACCAGGGCGGCGCCGTACATACGCTGCCTCTCACGCCGCCCTGCACCCACGGCCTGCCCTGCCTCTGTGTCCACTGCTGTCTGTGTCCACTGTTCTGTGTCCCCACTGCTCTCTGTGTCCACTGCTCTCTGTGTCCACTGCTCTGTGTCCACTGCTCTGTGTCCACTGCTCTGTGTCCACTGCTCTCTGTGTCCACTGTTCTCTGTGTCCACTGTTCTCTGTCCACTGTTCTGTGTGTCCACTGTTCTGTGTGTCCACTGCTCCCTGTGTCCACTGCTCCCTGTGTCCACTGCTCCCTGTGTCCCCACTGCTCTCTGTGTCCACTGTTCTGTGTCCCCACTGGTCTCTGTGTCCACTGCTCTCTGTGTCCTATGTTCTGTGTCCCCACTGCTCTCTGTGTCCACTGCTCTCTGTGTCCACTGTTCTGTGTCCACTGTTCTGTGTCCACTGTTCTGTGTCCCCACTGCTCTCTGTGTCCACACTGTTCTCTGTGTCCACTGTTCTCTGTGTCCACTGTTCTCTGTGTCCACTGTTCTCTGTGTCCACTGTTCTCTGTGTCCACTGTTCTGTGTCCCCACTGCTCTCTGTGTCCACACTGTTCTCTGTCTCCACACTGCTCTGTGTCCACTGTTCTCTGTGTCCACTGCTCTCTGTGTCCACTGCTCTCTGTGTCCACTGTTCTCTGTGTCCACTGTTCTGTGTCCACTGTTCTGTGTCCACTGTTCTCTGTGTCCACTGTTCTCTGTGTCCACTGCTCTCTGTGTCCACTGCTCTCTGTGTCCACTGTTCTCTGTGTCCACTGCTCTCTGTGTCCACTGTTCTGTGTCCACTGCTCTGTGTCCACTGTTCTCTGTGTCCACTGCTCTCTGTGTCCACTGCTCTCTGTGTCCACTGTTCTGTGTCCACTGTTCTGTGTCCACTGTTCTCTGTGTCCACTGTTCTCTGTGTCCACTGTTCTCTGTCCACTGCTCTCTGTCCCCACTGCTTGGTTTTCTCCTTCTCCTTTGCTCTCTTTTATTCTCTCAAACTTGTTTTTTTCTCAGTCTTTCTCTCTCTCTCTCTTACTCTCTCATTCTCTCTTTTGTTTCTTTTGTGTTTTTCTCTCACTCTCTCTTTACCTCTCTTGCCTTTTCCTTTTCTCTCTTTTTCTCTTCTCCTGCTCACCCTTCACCTATCTCTCCCTCTGTCTCCCTTCAGCGATCTCTCTATTCCTGTCTCTCTCCCTCCCTTTACTCTCATTCGCTCATCGCTCTCATTCTTTCTAATTTCCCTCACTTGTGCTCAGATCCCGGAGGTGTGCCACTCTGGGTCTGTGTCTAAAATCCTGTGCATGCTAACACGCTGTCATTTCGCCAGCTATAACACGCACACATGCCTTGACACTGTGTGTGCCCTGCTCTGCCGGCCCTGGTGCTGTACTCTAACCCGCAAAGCTCATGTAGCACTTAGCTCAGACTAAGGAGTGGAAGGTGAGGTCCCTGGATCAGAGGACGAGGACGAAACACGAGTGTGTAATCACCAATCCACAGCGGAAGGGCCAATCAAATATCCTGGCCAGTGGGAGGGCGGGCGAGCGTGCCCCTCTGCCCCGGCCTCCGGGAAAGGCTTTTTCAAGGTGTTTGCGAACGCGGCCGGCTTCACAGACCTGGAGAGAAGACAACACTGCACTTTCCATCTTGAAGACGGAGCCAACAAGGTGGGCAGGCATTCCGTTGGCACCGCTGGCTTTTCCCGCGGTCGCTACTTCTTAACCCGGCATGTTCCTCAGGCATGAGACAGAGCGTGCAAGCATCACACGTGCGCACACATGCACACACATATACACGCGCACACGCCAGCTCCACTCAAGCCTCTGGCTGGGGACTGGAGCATGGCAGAGGTGCCCAGAGCCCCAGCAGGGTGGGCTGGGATGTGCAGGGTTAACACAGGCTTGCTCTGATGCTCTGGCCCCTCTGCGCACTGCAGCTCAGGGAAGGGATTGTAGGCTGTGTGTCTGTGTGTGTGTGAAGACTCACTGATTGTGTTGACTGATTGTCAGTGCTCATATAAAAATGAATGAAATGAAGCAACAAAGCCAATATGTATCATTCTTAATACCAGCACTTACCCAGTGACACTTACCCAAGCCCTACCACAGAGGTGTGTTTGACGAAAGTGCGATAAACTGACTGGCTGAATAATAAGGCAAACAGCTCAGAGGTTTAAAATTACAAAACAGTGGTCATGTCAGTCTCTCACGCAAATATTCAGGGCTGGTCTGATTTCATAAGGAGGTCCCTGACTCTTAGTTTTAGGAAACGGATGAAGGATAATATACCTGATGATCCAACAGCATGGATGGATGTTTCCCTGTTTCCTACCATCTATAAGGATGTCATGAAATGCATATTAGATTACCGTTATGCCGTAGCTAAGAGAACCTGCAGTATTGTCAAATAAACAGGAAATCTGTGTAAAACATCAAGGAATGGACAAACACGTTCTGCATAAAGACAGGCACTGAAGACTTAACATGAATCAGCACGATCTTGTAGTCCTTTTGGTCTTTAAACATGAATCAGCTAGATTTTATATGCTCTTTCTGGACTCTGGGGGGGATTTTTTTTTTTTGCCATATAGCATAATGGTACATTCCTTTGAAGAAATTAAACAGCTGAAATCTGTGCTGACATAATTAAATATGTTGACATAATTAAAGACGTTTGCAGTGGCTCGTTTAGCAGGTGATATGTGGAGATCAACTCACTGCTCCAACTCACCTCAAGCAGGCATTATAACGAGTCCGGAGGGCTCTGAGCATCGTTATCTGTAAACACCGTTGGTTCACGCGGCTATGCCCCTATGCTCCAACAGACGCGCGAACCCCGAACACTGTCCAGGGTTATGCAGATGGGGCAGAAACTGTCATCAGTAATGTGTCCTCATGCACAAACACATTTCTGTAGTCAGTGGGGCTCGAGGTTAAGAACGGCAAGTTTTTTGAACCTTTTTTTTTTTTTTAGCACAGTAAAAGTTTTCCACTGGGGTAGTTGCAGACGGGATAAGGCGAAAAACTGCGAAAGCACCCACGTGTTCAATTCTTGTGAAAGAGTTAAGGGTTTATGGCAGGAATGAAACATACTGCAACCTTGGACATAAATTTATCATCACAGGAGAACCAGAGGAGCAGGTGAGAGATCTTTACCTGTCTTATCTACTCAGACGGACGGTATAGATTCACCTGCACTACCCAGGATCAGGACACTTCTGGCTGTATGGGAAATTGCACTTGCCAAAATCCAGCATTTTTTTATTAAATGTATTTTTTGGCCAGTGTTCTTTTCCAAAATATATGCTTACTGAATTGAGCAATAAAACTGTATGTTGTGTTAGAAAGTGCACGTAACACGTGTTCAACAACAGCTGCAACTTATCACAGTAGAAAAGGAGCAGGATTAGCTGTCCAAAACATTCAGCAGATTTACCCGGCAACCAGGATAAGCCATCTGAATAGCGACAACCCGCAGTCCGAGCACTGGCCCAAGCTCCACTCATCTTGGATTTTATAACGTGCAAGATCCCTGGGTCAGCCCCAGGGAGGGTTTGTTCTCAGGGTCCAGAAAGGAGCCCGGTGATGAGATGGACCCCCATAACCCACGGGGTTTGGATCGTGCCCAGTCTCCCTGACATAAACTCTAGCAACAGTACCCGAGGAACGCAGACAGACAGTGACAGCTCGTGACATGCTGATGCTTATGAGGAGGCAGACGTGATTAATAACTGGTAGATATATCGGTATATATGACATACTGCAAATATCAGCACCAACTGGACTGACCTGTGATTGTATGTGACTCTCACCTGCTTATCGTGTGCAGACCACTCAGTATCATATGCTGTTTTTTTTAATGTAATGCAGTATTTGATGAACAAGAATTAGGCTCAAGGTTAAAGCCTGATTTTAGTGAATTAGAATGAGTCTCTTTGGTTCTTTTCACAACATGGACCATATGGTTTACTGGACAGAAATCAGGAAGTAAAATCAGCATGAAAGGATGTCCTGTTTTTAAAGGGATGTGTATGTCTCGTGAAACACATTGTAGAGCTCACGGCTAAAGAACTGCGGCTGCCTCACTCAACAAACAAAATATGTCTGCATCACAACATACTATTAGTAGCTTTGAATGCAAGTGGGTATAGGAGTATTTTTGGTGTTTTGGTCAGTCTAGTGTGTAAGGGGTGTACAGGTTGGACTAGGAAAATGTAAGGCCAAGTTCTGTATCATCTATTTTAGGCAGCCTGCGTATCTGGAGAAAATGCTGGTATTTGTGTCCTTAAGGTGTGACTTACTGTGGGCAGACGTTTGAATTACAATAATGTCTCTGAACAAGGTTTTGGATTTTGCTGTGAGCTTTTTATCCTGCATGTTAATCCAACTAAAGTAGATAAATGTGTGTGGTGGAGAGCAGGGCCGTTGTTTCCCCGTCAGATGTGCTCTTATCATGCTCCCGCTTCTCACTCTGTTCTCTGACGCCACGCTGTCATCTCCTCTCGGTGAAGTGTCAGGTCCACGTGCTAAAAAAGACTCTAAGGGTCAGGGCTGTTTGTTTGTTTACGTGTGTGAGGAGATGGTGAGGTCTGTTCGTGTCACCCTGTCGCCTGCAGGCTCTGGGGGACGTGTGTGCGCGCGTGTGCCGTCACGTGCCTGGGGGACGTGTCTTCATTCAGAGTGATTAGCATCAGGCAAGCTGAGGAGCGTGTCTGCGCACCAGTGACGCTCAGAGCTCTGTGGCCCCCCCCCTCTGTTCACCCAAGCATGGTCGTACGGAAGCGGCGCCTTCCTGATATCTCAACGTCCTGCAGCTCGGCATTGCTGACGGCCTTTTACTCCCTTCGTGTCTTCATCGGCAGACGGACACAGGAATAAACACGTGGCATTTCGCGCAGTGCCCAGAAAATCACCTGCTAGGTCTCCAAAGACTCCTGGAAATGAAGGAATAAATTTACACATTAGGCCTTATCGAGCTACTCTTGCATACAAGAATGCAATGCAGAAAGTGCTTGTAAAAAAAATACAAGATTGAGTTTATAGCCAACCGTATCGCTAGCTTCAATAAAGCAGGTTGTGTGAAAGCCTCTTTGTGGTTTTGTTGTTGGTTTTATATTAACACAGCTGCATGGCATTCACCAGCCGCAATGTTCAATGTCAAATGATGTTTACGGTTCAACAAAGCAGGTACTTAATGATTTGTTTACCAAAAGCGATAACTGTTATTCTGGCAGTATGAAGGCAAAAGTTTTTTTAAAAAGTAATATTTTTGTGAAAGTGCAATGCTCCACAAGTGGTTTTATCACTGGATGATATGGCCTGTAGAATCATAGCTTCATTACTGACGTGTCCCCTCCCCCGCTGTTTTAAGTGCGTTTGCAGGCATTGGGAATTTGATGTCCGACATAAGCGCTATCACGGAGTCAGCAGATCGGAATGTCTTATTCACAGATCATCTCCTGCCTGCACAAAGCTGAAATATCGCACCCTTTAGCATTAACACCACAATGGCAATCTGACCTTTCTGACTATCACGCAGCACGTGCAGTCCAGATTCGGAGCTTCATCATATGAATAGGTGAAGAGTTGGCATTTGGTCCAATGGCCAGCGAAAGCGCCCTTTGATAACGCCACGGCTGTGTTTACCGTCTTCCTTCATCTTGGGGAGATGGGAGCCTGTGTTTTCAACTGCACAGCTTTATATCGACTGTGCTAAGACAGAGAATAACCTTAGTGTTGGGTGGGTGGCAGGGGGCTTCCTTGTAAAGGGAGTAACCCGTAAGCCCTGCAGTAAACAGGAATTAGGCTAATCCAGCCGGTTGATGGATGTCCTG
>NC_137500.1:26822500-26837500 GCF_041902795.1 Electrophorus electricus
GTGTGTATTTGTATTTGTATACGTACTCGTAGGTGTGGTGTATGAGTGTGTGTGCGTGTCAGTGTGTGTTCAGAGAGGAGTGTCTTTTTTCTCCGTCTGCACTCTGCACATGTGCATGTGTATCTGCAGCTATTTGAGAGGCAGATTAAAACCCAGTGAGTATTTATAGTCCAGAGACGGCCGTATGGACGCGGCACTTCTCCCTCCAGCTGCTCTTAGAAATAAACACCCAGGTGGTGGATAATAAGTGTGTTTTTCTCCCATTTCAGCTTGAACTTTGTGGATGTTAAGAAGAAAGTCTCTCCACTGAAAGAGAAAGTTTAGCACTCCAGTTTCATTCTGCCCAGTTCATTTGTCAATGGGTTGTCGCTGTTTAAATTTCATTTTTGTTTGTTTCTAATTGTTCCTGCTGATTATGAAGGCGTTTGGAATAATTGTCTTCATCAAATCCATGTCTGAGAATAAGGAATCCTGTTTCTCCACACATCAGTCCACAAGTCTCCACTCAGTTCGTTGTGGGGGGTTTTTCATGACGTAGTGTCATATCTGCTCTTTTCTTTGGATTGTGACCAACTGTGATAAATGGCTGAGCCACACTGGGTCACTCAGAGAGTCATTTCTGATTGGCCGCTAAGCCAATAGAGGTTAGAGATCGGATTCCTTTTAAATTCCCTCCTCTACTCCTCCGGAGCTGGCCCTTCAGTGTGATGGTACCTGCACTGGTCATCACCAGGCCTCCAGAACCAGGATGAGCCAGATCTGGTGTTCAGCGCCCGATCAGGAGTCAAGTCACGTCAAATTTATTTCTATCGCACTTTTTACAACAGCTGTTGTCACAAAGCAGCTTTACAAATGTCCGAGTCCAAGCCCCCAGTGAGGAAGCCAAGGGCGAGGAAGCACTCCCTAGAGGATGAGGAAGAAACCTTCAGAGGAACCAAGACTCAAAGGCACCCCCCCCCCCCCGTCCTCCTCTGGCCGACACCGGACACTCGTCCCATCCCCCTGCCTCACTGCACTGCTCTGCTCTTTCTCCTGCAGGCTACAGGATCAGGCTGGGCTCCAGCACGGATAAGAAGGACACGGGGCGTCTGCACGTGGACTACGCGCAGGCCCGGGACGACCTGTACGAGTGGGAGTGCCGGCAGCGCATGCTGGCCCGCGAGGAGAGGCACCGGCGCCGGATCGAGGAGGACCGCCTCCGGCCCCCCTCCCCCCCGCCCATCGTCCACTACTCCGAGCACGAATGCAGCCAGCTGGGGGAAAAGATCAAAGGTGAGGTTTTGGTCCTCTCTCCCGTACTGCTGCTTTCAGTCTTCCCAGAATAAGTGGTCAAATCCACCCCCCCCCTCCCACCCCCACAAATTTTCTTTTTATTTGTGCATGTTGTTGTCGAGCATGGTTGTCCAGATGTGATTGCTGGGACCGATGTAGCGTCTGTGTGCAGTAACTGGCAGCGTATAAATGCTGTTTGTCTCGTTTGGTTTGAAGTGCCGCACAGCTGAACAGAAATGCCATCTGTTTGTTGTCTGAAAGACAATCCAGTGTGTGTGGAGATGGAGTGAAGGAGAAAGTTTAGAGTGAAAGTAAGAAAGAAATCATAATTTCCCCGCGGTGTGTGGGTGTGCGTGTGCGTGCGTGTGTGCGTGCGTGTGTGCGTGCGTGTGTGCGTGCGTGTGTGCGTGCGTGTGTGTGTGTGTGTGTGAAGGTGCAGGTGCTGGAGGATGACGTTGTGTATGCAGTGTGTTCACCCTCCATACCTTGAGAGGGGTAACAGAGGGGCAGGGAGAACAGCATCGTTTAGAACAAAGGAAAAGGAGATCAGCCTTGATTGCATCAGGAGAGACGAATATTGATTTACTGATTTACAGCAGACAAGAGGAAGACCAGTGTTGTTTACAGTAGACGAGAGGAAGACCAGCGTGGTTCACAGCAGACAAGAGGAAACCAGCATTGTTTACAGTAGATGAGAGGAAGACCAGTGTGGTTTACAGCAGATGAGAGGAAACCAGCATTGTTTACAGTAGATGAGAGGAAGACCAGTGTGGTTTACAGTAGATGAGAGGAAGACCAGCGTGGTTTACAGCAGATGAGAGGAAACCAGCATTGTTTACAGTAGATGAGAGGAAGACCAGTGTGGTTCACAGTAGATGAGAGGAAGACCAGCGTGGTTTACAGCAGATGAGAGGAAGACAAACGTGGTTCACAGCAGACGAGAGGAAGACCAGCGTAGTTCACAGCAGAAGAGAGTGGCGTTCTGGAGAGACCAGCGTGGTTTGGAGAGATACTGGGGAAATATGAGATCACCACGTTTCACACTGGAACACCTTTTACACACAGTGTTTGAGGGTTATAATTTATTTATTTATTTACTTGCTTATTTTTGTCTTACTGGTTGGTTGAGTTGTGATGTTTTTGTTTATTTTTAGACATCTCAAGCCCAGATAATGTCATGGTTTATAACCGTTCAAAGAGGCTATTCTAACTCATAGAAGTGATGTTGGCTGAAAGCTCCTGCTAAACATTTCAGAGCATTATTAAGTGTGTTTAATGTTGTTAAAGTGTCCTTAAACTAGCTGTTAATG
Source organism: Electrophorus electricus (assembly GCF_041902795.1). Taxonomy (NCBI): domain Eukaryota; kingdom Metazoa; phylum Chordata; class Actinopteri; order Gymnotiformes; family Gymnotidae; genus Electrophorus; species Electrophorus electricus. The sequence continues at coordinate 26,825,083 of NC_137500.1, forward strand.
TCTGAAAGAAAAAGTGTTGAGCTGGACAATCGTTACCCAGCCGGTCTGTGAAACGTCATCACTCTGTTAATAGTGTGGACTCAGGAATTCATCTTTATGACACATGGAGTCAGGCTAGGAGGTGGATGATGGATTATTAATATAAATCATTAGACAGGTATATGTGCGCGTGTGTGTGTGTGTGTTTGGTAGTGTGTGGGGGCACGTACATTTGGATTTTTTCGATATGTGGGTGTGTGTTTGTAGCTCTGATAAAAGATTTATGGATGAGGATGGTGATTTGTATTGTCGTTTCTGAAAGCATTCACTATCTGTGTTCTGTCTTCACATCACGTTACATGTCTGTGCAGTCCACACTTCAGAGTCTGAGCGGAGGTCCGAAAGACCCTTCGGCTTAGCGCCTGGAGTGAAGACCCATCTTCTGCCCTAGCTCCCTTTGGAGTAAACAAACCTTAAGCTCTGAGGAGTTTCCTAATGTCCTTCATTACAGTGACGACTCACTTCCTGTCAGAAGTCTGGCAGCAGGGTCAGAACCTGCTGCGTGTGCCACGTTTACCACGTCTACCATGTCAGCACGTTTACCACGTCTGCCATGTATGCCACATTTACACATTTATCACGTCTGCCATGTCGGCACGTTTACCACGTCTGCCATGTATGCCACATTTACACATTTATCACGTCTGCCATGTCGGCCATGTTTACCACGTCTGCCATGTATGCCACATTTACACGTTTACCACGTCTACCATGTCAGCACGTTTACCACGTCTGCCATGTATGCCACATTTACACATTTATCACGTCTGCCATGTCGGCACGTTTACCACGTCTGCCATGTATGCCACATTTACACATTTATCACGTCTGCCATGTCGGCCATGTTTACCACGTCGGCCACGTCTGCCACGTTTACCACGTCTGCTATGTTTGCCACGTCTGCCGTTGGCAAACCCCAAAAGCCCCCCCCCAAAGCTAAATCCCGACCTGGGAAATGTAGAGGTTTTTCTAGCGCGACACGCTCCGTGCAAGCTCCTCTTATCATGGAAACAGCAGTTAATGTTCCAGCCTGAGAAAGAGTCAAGCAGCAGTCTTACATTAAGCACCAGGCTGTTTTGATTACGCAGCGTAACTGTCACTGGGCGGAATCGCACACATTCCTACTCAGTCTGCATCAAGCAGGTGCTTTTTTTTATCATTAGGCTTTTAGCAGATTTAAGCTCTTCGAGCGATGAATTTAAACAAATCGCTGCTCTTGGAAACCCTCGTCAAAATACGGGAGTCTAGAGTGTCTGCGTAAAACACACAGTAGCTATAGCGTTGTGGTCGAGTGTGTATCTGCGTTCGCCGTTCTGCCAGCATGATGGAAGCCTCGGTGTTCAGAATGGCATTACCGATTTCACTTTCTATCTGCCTGAGCGGGACATGCTGTAAGTGGAGTGGACGCTGACTGGCTGTGTTCTCTGCTGGTTTTGTGATCTGCGGTTTGTAGCTCTGGTTTCAGAACCCAAACACCCCAGACATAATGCGGAGAGTTTGTTTACCCGTTAGCGCACAGTTGGCGTTGTGGCTTCAGCTGACGGTGTAAGAAGTACAATTTGGACGTCCTCACGCCTTCTGTGATGTCTGTCCTCTGAGCCCTCCCGCGTCCCCGCGGCGTGCCTCGCTAAAACATGTCAGCAGTGCAAGGTCTCAGTTGAGATGCGTTCCGTCCTGAAGCTCTTTTCTTCCTCCCAACCATCTGTCTCTCCTTCTCTCACTCCCTCTCTCCCTCTCTCCCTCCCTCTTCTTCTCCACCTTTCACCAGACGACTCCAAGTTTCCGGAGGCGGTGCGCGTGCTCCTCACCTGGGTGGAGCGCGGCGAGGTGAACCGGCGGAACGCCAACAACTTCTACTCCATGATCCAGTCCTCCAACAGCCACATCCGCAGACTGATGAACGAGAAGGCCGCCCACGAGAAGGAGATGGAGGAGGCCAAGGAGAAGCTGAAGAACGCCCTGGCCGGAATCCTCGTGCAGTGTGAGTGCCAGATCCATCCCACCACATACACGCCCGGCCGGGCGGGGCATTTAGGGAGGGGCTCAGGGAGCAGAGGAACACACTCACCAAAGCACATAACCGGGACATGCTTGAGCCCACACCTCACACACACACACAGCAGTGAAGAATATCTGTCATGCAGTACATGTTTTCTCTGACTTTTATTATCTTAGTAGTTAGATAACAATAACATTCCTACACGTAAGCGTTAATTTGACAGTATTATCGTGGAAACAGGTTGAACACTTTAACTTTTAATAAATACATGCACATACATGTAAGCCCACACACAACACGTGTGTGCCCAGTCTTCCCACACCGACAGGTAAGAACTGCGTAGACGTAAATGAAAAGTAATTAAAACCCCACAGGGTTCATAACACTGTGTACACTGGTTAAATGTTAGCATGTTAGCATGTGGAACCGTGCCACAATTACGGAAAATATAGTTTCAGTCCTAGAATTCCTCGTTCCGGTATAGACCGAATGCTTCATAAGCCTCTAGAGGTTTGTTTGCCTTCAGACATGAAGTCATGACATTCTGTGTGTTATTTCTGATCTCCAGTCCTTCTTTCATAAGCGTATAATGTTCTATACATCTGAACTGGGGTCAGTTCAGAATTTGTAAATACAAATTCAGATGAATTGGTTTGAATTTGAACTGAGAGTCAGACATGGAGTGTAATCTGAATCTGAAAAAGTATTGTAATTAAACTTTTATCTATAGGAGATAGCTTAATGTAAAGCTCTGTTTCAGCTTGTGAATTAAATCGAGGCTCCGGTTTCAACGCTTTTTATCAGTTCAAATTCTCACTCAGTTCCATGAACTGATCTGGAGTTGAGCCGCTCCCAGCGAGTCCAGTCCAGGTGTGTATGTGGCTGGGACCCCATTTGGCATGCGAGTGTGCGTGCGTTACACAGGCGCGGTGAGGAGGTAAGTGCCCCAGACACGCTGGCCTGGTGTTGAGCTGAGCACAGCTCCAGGTAGAGTATGGAGTCTGCGTCAGGCCCCTGCGTAGCGCCACCCTGTGGTTGTCTGCAACCCCCTGGGCAGCCCTCGCGATGAGGCGGGGGCGACCCTCCGTAGACCAAGTAACCCCCTGACGGACAAGCACTAGCCTTGTTTAGTTGGTTTATGAAATTACTACTGGACACACTACGGGTGGAGGCTTTGAGAAAAATATGCCACGTCTCTGGGCGAAAAAGAGAGGGGGTTAAGACCACTTTGGCAACTTTTGTCTCACACCAGTTGCGCGCTTCCATCCGCCCGTTCAAACACGGACTGCTCCCCCCCGCCCCTCACGTCTCCGACGGTCCACGGTGTGATTGATTAGCTACAGGTAGATCTTTAGGCAGCAATGGGTCTGGCCGGAGGCGATCGGTCACATGGGCAGCTGTGGTCAACACTCCCTTAGCACTGATTGCTTTAAGCACTGCTATCTTCAGCCCTGAATCATTCAGAGAAGTGACCTGCAGTGGGTCTGCAGAGTACCGGTAAGTGGTCCAGTGTCCCTCGGGGAGGGATGGGATTCACAAGAAATTCCAGGGAAAATCACCCCTTCACCAAGTTGCAGCACTGCAATGCATAATGAAAATTTTTGTTCCCGAGTCAGTGGGGGTGGACTCTGCAAGTTCGAAGTCTCACAGGGGCAGGTTTGTGATCAGTGCAGAAGAAGTGTGTTTCCTCTCGCAGTGGAGACTAGAAATGCTATGGATGTCGTCACTTTCCGAGACTGTTTAGAAGATGTCATATTTCCTTGCGTGGTTGACTTAATCTGCCAATTAATACCTACATCACTGTGCCTTATCGGAGACGTTTCTGTCCCCTGTGGTGAGTGAGGTTAGTGTTTGCGTAAGAGATAAGACCAACGTGGTAGACAAAACTGATTCAAATGTTGAGTAATTAGATTTATAGGTCTTGTGAAATATTGACTTAAGCAATTTCATTTTAATCCGTTAGTCTAGCTGTTCAGATTTATCTCCAACTCTAATGCCAAGTGAAATGCTAAGGCTTTTTTTTATACATCAGTGAGAAATTGTCATGAAATAAATGATTTATGTATGGCCTCTCCTGATATTTAGCACAGTCCTCTTTTAAATGTTGAATCCAGTCATCAAAAGTGTGAAATTGTGGGGACAAACAAAAATCGTAGTGCAGCACTGTCATGTGTCACAAACACGTAATGCACAGTTCAGTATTGTCATGCGCTGTCACAAACACGTAATGCACAGTTCAGTATTGTCATGCGCTGTCACAAACACATCATGCACAGTTTCAGTTTTGTCGTGCTGTCATGAAGACAAACAGGTCGTGCACAGTTCAGTACTGCCATGCGCTGTCATGAACACGTTGTGCACAGTTTCAGTACTGTCATGTGCTATCACAAAGACACATACATCATGCACAATTCAGTACTATCATGTGCTGTGACAAACACACACACATCATACACAGTTCAGTATTGTCATGCGCTGTCACAAAGACAAACAGGTCATACACAGTTCAGTACTGTCATACGCTGTCGCAGAGATTTGCACGTGACACAGTAGTGAGTCCCATGTAAAGGGAAGTTCCTTCTGACAGTACACAGCCCCACCCTTTATCTGAAGACACAGAACACACACTTTTATGCACAAACACTTCACCAATGCATATCTGCTATGCTTATAAAACACAACAAAGTCATTTTACATTTGAAAATGATGAGATGACTTGCGTTGGAAAAACTGTAGGGTTAAAAATGTAGGTTTGTCAAGATGGTGGCTCCTGATGTAAAGTCAACAGACTATGTGTTACTGTAAGCACACCACAGTCTGCTCCACCATCCTGACTTCTCCATAACAAGGCATGACAGGCATATTTTCCTGTTCCTTTAAACAAGGAGTCAGTTTAATGCAGCATATATTAGACCCATCTCCAAAACCTCCTCCTCTAACCATAGTGGGGATGTGCACACCTCTACTGATGGAAAACAGAACAGAAAGAAGGAAAATGAATAAATAAAAATATAAATCTGTTTCATTAAACAAGGAGCTAGTTTAATGCAGCATATATTAGACTGGTCTCCAAAACCTCTTCCTCTAACTATGGTGGGGTTGTGTACGCTTACACGGATGGAAAAAGAAAAGAATGTAAATAAATAACTGCTTTTTAAAACAAGAAGTCATTTTAGCACTGCCTGTATGTCTCCAGGACTCACTGTGTGCTATAGATTCAGGCTCAGCCGTGTAGAAAAACAGAACAGAGAGAATTCAAATCAATTCAAATCAATGAACAAAGACTCTTAAGTAAGAACTGGGCTAGAAGGTGAGATTGTTTTTCTGCTAGTCCCGGGAGTCAGCTCCTCGGAGCTCCACACGTCAGCGATCTGGTGGAGTGGTTGATATCTCTGCCATATCTGAGAAATATTGAACTAATCCCTGCTCTCTGCATTTGAGTGTGGCAAGGCTAATAAAATATGGGGGGGCATGTAGGTTCTCGCTTATCAGACGCAGCCATTCCTCACGCACAGACTCAGGGAAATATGCTCATGTGTAAGTGCGAACGAGCGGTTGTCTTCTCAATCGATGTCTTCCATTAAATTAAAGGACGCCAAAGGCCCCATCGATTTTAGCATGTTAGTCTCTCTTGAGCTGGCCTCTTCCTCAGACCAAGGCTTTGCAGCCTTGTTGACTCCCCTGGGATTGTTAACCACTACCACCACCCCCTCACCATCGAACTCACACTTATACGTGCGCGCACACACACACACACACACACACACACACACACTCACTCACTCTCCCCCAGCAGAGGACAGAGGCAGAGAGAGAGAGTGTAAATCAGTAAAAGGTCCTCATGCATGTCTTATTACCTGCTCCACAGTGATACCAGTGGAGCTCTGTGAAACTCCTTAATGACAGAGAGGACGCCTTGTTCCTCCTGCACTGATCACATGTCTGTCAAGTCGTTGCCATGACGCCGGAAGCCCTGGATGTCACGGCACACATGGTGCCTGAGACTCACAGTTGCATCGCCGCTTCCCGCTGCTGGGAGAGATGTAGCCACTCGGAACACACAGATAAAATTGCTCAGAGAGCAGCTTGGTTCAAATGAGACATAAGGTGAATAGGGACACCACTAAATACATGTAGATAACTGCTGGTCATACAAAGTGTTGTGCTCAACCCCAGGTCACCTGGGCCACAATTATGACCAGCAACCGTTGTTTTCTACAAATATGTGCCCCAGTGAGATTGGCAGTATCAGATCCACCTTCCAATTAGATTAGAAGGATCAGATATCTCTCCCAGTTAGGTTGGTAGGGTCAGAGCTCTGTCCCAGTTAGGTTGCTAGGGTCAGATCTCTGCCCCAGTTAGATTGGTAGGGTTATATCTCTGTCCCAGTTAGGTTGGTATGGGTATATCTCTGTCCCAGTTAGGTTGGTAGGGTCAGATCTCTGTCCCAGTTAGGTTGGTATGGGTATATCTCTGTCCCAGTTAGGTTAATAGGGTCAGATCTCTGTCCCAGTTAGGTTGGTAGGGTCATATCTCTATCCCAGTTAGGTTGGTAGGGTCAGATCTCTGTCCCAGTTAGGTTGATAGGGTCAGATCTCTGTTCCAGTTAGGTTACTAGGGTCAGATCTCTGTCCCAGTTAGATTGGTAGGGTTATATCTCTGTCCCAGTTAGGTTGGTATGGGTATATCTCTGTCCCAGTTAGGTTAATAGGATCAGATCTCTGTCCCAGTTAGGTTAATAGGATCATATCTCTGTCCCAGTTAGGTTGGTAGGGTCATATCTCTGTCCCAGTTAGGTTGGTAGGGTCATATCTCTATCCCAGTTAGGTTGGTAGGGTCAGATCTCTGTCCCAGTTAGGTTGGTAGGGTCAGATCTCTGTCCCAGTTAGGTTGATAGGGTCAGATCTCTCTCCTAATTCAGTTGGTAGGGTCAGATCTCTGTCCCAGTTAGGTTGATAGGGTCAGATCTCTCTCCTAATTCAGTTGGTAGGGTCAGATCTCTGTCCCAGTTAGGTTGATAGGGTCAGATCTCTCTCCTAATTCAGTTGGTAGGGTCAGATCTCTGTCCCAGTTAGGTTGATAGGGTCAGATCTCTCTCCTAATTCAGTTGGTAGGGTCAGATCTCTGTCCCAGTTAGGTTGATAGGGTCAGATCTCTCTCCTAATTCAGTTGGTAGGGTCAGATCTCTGTCCCAGTTAGATCAGTGGCCTCAGATCCATCTCCCCACCAGTGAAATTCGGCGTCAGTGGCTCCGTTTCCTTCTCGCTCTCACTCAGGTGCTTGCTGAGTGCCCCCCCGTGTCTTCCCCTGCACACTCCAGCCAGGACAGTCTGACTGATGGACTCGTACCTTGTCCCAAAGCTGGGGAATCCATTTCTGAAAGGCTCGCTCTAACGGGTCGATGTGAGCGATAGTCCTCTCAAATCCACGTGCGAGGCAGAGTAATAACACGTGAGCTGTCTGTCGGTGACTGTACTTTTCAGTAGGGTCCTAGTGCCACCCCCTTTCCTTCCCAATGACTCTGACCTTTTGATTATCGTCCCTGGCATCCCCGAGTCTTGTGACCTAATAAAGGAGGAACGGCTTTGCTCTTGTACGGCCTGTCTGCAGCTCTGGGAACCTTCCCTCTGCCATCTTTCTACACGAATGTTCTTAGTTGAGCAGAAGTTTCCAGAGTGGTCTCGATTGGGCACACAGATTGCACAGCCTCGCTATTAAAAAATCCTTCCCTGAAGCAATTAAGCTGTTATGCTAGCCATCCAAGCTCAGTGTTTTTGCAGCAGGGAGGGAGATTAGGCGCAGAGTTCACTGCTTTCCTTTCTGATACCAGCTTTTTTGTTTTGTTTTGTTTTTCACTCCTCTGCTCCTCCCCAATCGCCCCTCTCTCTCTCTCTCTCTCTCTCTCTCTCTCTCTCTCTCTCTCTTTTTCTCTCTCTCTCTCTTTCTGGATGGTACATACTGGGCCCCCCCCCCCACGTCCTCTGCCCCAGTTGAGCAGATTGTGTCTGTATTCCACGCTGCATCCAAACAAAAGGCGTGGGACCATTTCTCCAAAGCCCAGCGCAAGAACCTGGACATGTGGCGCAAGCAAGCCGAGGTTGGTGCTCTCATTTTGCTCTCTTCTCTTTATTTCATTCACTTCTTTTTAGTTTTTTGTTTTTGTTTACGTGAATATGTTTACACTTCACGCCTTCGCCAGATGCCTTTTCCCACCTTCCTTGCGTGTGTATCCCGCCAGCGTATTAGCTCGTCAGCCCCGCCCCCTCCCCGAGCCGCAGCTCTAACGTTCTGACTAGAATCTGTTCCAGAGTTGAACGTTTAATGACTGCGGAAGCAGGTTAGTGAAGTGGACATAAGCCCTGCACTGTACCGGAGTCGTAGCAGTAATAGGCCAAAGAGCAGCTTAAGCTCCTAGCAGTCCAAAGCCTCTTAGCAGCAGCGCACATGTGACTCTACTCCAGCGCTTCAGGGATCCTAGTCCAGCACTCCCAGTACTCTAGTTCAGCACTCCAGGGATCCTAGTCCAGCACTACCAGTACCCTAGTCCAGCGCTTCAGGAAACCTAGTCCAGGTCTTCAGGGACCCTAGTCCAGCGCTCCAGGGACCTTAGTCCAGCTCACTCACTCCTACACTAGCCAAGCACTACCGGTACCCTAGTCCAGCGCTTCAGGTAACCTAGTCCAGCGCACTCCTGGTACCCTCCAGAAGCACACCCTAGCGCTCCAGGTACCCTAGATCAGCGTTCCCAGTAGCCTAGTCCAGCACGCACCGGGTACCCTAATCCAGCGACGCACCCTCCACCCGGCCACTGCCTCCACACCAGAGGCAAGGCACAGTGACTTTCTTCTCCTAGTCTTATTCAGAGGCAAATGGAGAAACATGGCCCACAGGACTTTCTAAACAAATTAGCTGGAGCAGAGCGTGGGTAGGCGGATGAAGTGTAACAGTGTTGTCATGTTCTGGTCATTGGGTAAGTGTTGAGACCTGTCTCTGGGGAGCGAAGGCTGAGCCTGGTGTGGAATTAACTTCACCATCTCTGTTTCAGCCTGCAGCCTAAGCCCCAGTTTGCATGGATCACAATGCCAAGTCTGTTTAGATTTATAATCCAAACACTCATCCACTAACGGCCGGACCTGTCTCGTTTTACAATGGATTAGGATGGATGCAACAGGAAATGTTTACAATTGCAGAGCTTCCTCTGCCTTGTATTGTGTAATTTCTTTAGCTTTAAACTTGGAATTTGGAATTCAGGCCTTTGGTATTCAGGTATTTCATTAATAAGTTCTGAGCCAAAAGACTTCTTCGGCTAAGGTAGGTGTTCCAAACCGGAGTTTCATTATATGGTCTGAACTTGCTGTTGCGCTAATGACCTTTGAGTAATATTGTTTCACTGAATCAATTAACGTCGACACTTGATACTCATACCAGACTTGCCATTAAAACGTTTGGCTCATTCTCCTCGCTCATATCCATAATGCTGGCATGTGGGAGGAGCTTTGACACACTGTGCTGTTGACCCCACCTAACTCTCAACCACACCGTCCCCACCCACCCACCCACACCCAGCTGTGTATCAAGCAACCACTGACCTGACGGAGGTACCACGAGGAAGAGTTCGGTTAGGGTCTGGGTCGACGCGAGGGAGAGGGATGGAGATGCAGGAACATGAGTTCCTCTCTGGGTTCCTCTAGGGGTTCCTCTCAGCCCTCCTTCACAGATCTGTGGACTAGTGTTTTTCTCACCGTGGGATAAGAATCTGACCTTTAAAAACAGCTTTTTGGAAATGGCCAGTCAACAGCTTTCTGTACCTATGTGTGCATGCGTGCTTGTGTATATGCGTGCGTGTCTATATGTATGTGTGTGTGTTGCACGTGTGTGTGCAGGTGTGTATCCGTATGTGTCTGTATGTGTACGTGTGTGTGTGTGTGTGTCTATATATATATGTGTGTGTGTGTATGTGTGTCTAAATATATATGTGTGTGTGTGTTGCACGTGTGTGTGCAGGTGTGTATCCGTATGTGTCTGTATGTGTACGTGTGTGTGTGTACATGTGTACGTGTGTGTGTGTGTGTGTCTGACAGTGGATGGCAGGTGTGTCTAACAGGCATAGTGCTCCTGATCTCGGTTTACTGTTCCTCTCGTCCAGCACTCGGACAGCCTCTGTGCTGAGATAAGTGAAGATAGGGCGTGCTAATGCCAGCCCTGCTCTCGCACGGAAGACTCAGACCCAAGTGATTAGGACACAAGCAGAGATTACACAAAACAGACACACACCAAGCATTTTAATAATCCTGAGACACTAACACTGCCTTAATAGGCTGGGACGGCATGTGCTTACGTATACAATATGCAAAAATTAAAAACAGTGGCACAAGGCCTCGGTAACACTAATGGAAGTTCCACAAAAAACCCAGCAGAACTTTCCGTACTATTTATAGTGTGTTTTTACAGGAAGCTGGATGAGTCACGAGGTACACTAGCCTAGCGCTCCCAGTATTCCTCGATATTCCACTGGTGGGAATGAACAACCAAGTGCAGAGCTGAGGCAGGTGCAACAGCAGCAGGGGGCATGGCTGCCTATTTGCCCACCCCCTGCAGATCTGACTGGCCGCCTCTGGTGTGGATGAGGCCCTGGCAGGCTGCTCTGGCCGGCAATGGAGTGGCATGGTGATTGTTATTCGGCGCGGTGCGCCAGGTGTTAACGAGTCAAGCTAGGCAGCAGCTGCCGAACCCTGGGGGGGCGGGACTTCCTGCATAGACGGCTGGAGACGAGACTTCCACGAGGAACCACTGCCTCCCAACAGCACAGCGCACTACAGAGCTCCCCTCTCCTGGCAACGTTACTCCCTCTCCCTCTCTCTCTTTCAGTTCTCTCTCTCTCTCTCTCCTTCACTCTCTGTCTCAGTTCTTTCTCTCTCAATTCTCTCTCTCTCTCAATTTTCTTTGTCTCTCTCTCTCTCTCTATCTCTCTCTATCTCTCATATACCCCCTCTCTCGCTTTCTCTTTCTCTCTCGTTTCACTCTCTCACTCACTCTCTCTCTCACTCTGCCTCACACTCTCTCTTTCTCTCTCTCTCTCTGGACTGATGGGTATGTGTTTTTGCTCTACCTGAGATTATGTGCTACAGTGCTGGACAGATGGTGCTGTTTGTGTTCTGCCTTTGTTTGCCTGGGAGTTTTTCATCCCATATCAGCTTTTTTGCGTGTGCGTTTGCGTGCGCAAATGTGTATGTGTGTGCGTGCATATGTAGGGGTGTGTGTTCATGTTTCACATTCACATGCACGTGTGTGTGTGTGTGTGTGTGTGTGTGTGTGTGTGTGTGTGTGTGTGTGTGTGTGTGTGCGTGTGTGTGGAGTAGAACTCCCCTCCCCCATGCCCCCCCAATGTATGTGCTTTATTAGCTGGTGAGGACCCCATCTGCTTTAAAGAGCCTTGTTCAGCATTACAGACCACGTCCACCCACACCCAGCATTACAGACCACACTGACCCACACCCAGTATTACAGACCACGCCCTCCCACACCCACTATTACAGACCATGCCCTCCCACACCCAGCATTACAGACCACGCCCTCCCACACCCACTATTACAGACACCGACCCACACCCAGTATTACAGACCATGCCCTCTTACACCCAGCATTACAGACCACACCCACCCACCCCAGCATTATTTGACCATATCCCTCCCATCCCAGAATTACAGACCACACCCGCTTGCACTCAGCTTTACAGAAAATGCACCCCAACACCCGGCATTACAGGTCACAGAAGGCTCCACCACACAGCTTGTCCATTGTTTGTCTCGACCCAGCAAGGTCAGCCAACACTTCAGCTACGCCCGGTTCAGTTCTGTCCCGGGAGATCCGCTGGGAGCTCGCAACCAGCCTGCATGCTTTACATCTCCAGACCGCATCTGTGATTAATGAAAGGTTGGAAAAGGCATCCCAGAAGGCTTTGGGGGGATTAAACCTCTCACCTCTCACCGCTCCTCCGCAGGAGATCAGGAACATCCACAACGAGGAGCTGATGGGCATCCGCAGGGAAGAGGAGATGGAGATGTCCGACGACGACATGGAGGACGAGCCCGAGAGCAAAGACTCGGATGACTCAGGTACCCCCGACATGTGTAGTTTTTCTTCTACACATGTTCACTGCATGAATCACCTCATCAACGTATTCCCTGGTCCTGCAGTGGGTGTGAGGTGGGAAACAAACACACACATCATAAGGCCGTGAAGAGTGCCATTTTGGAACGTTTAAACAGCCTTCATCGGCCGCAGTGGCGTTCCCGTGTCTGGCGTTCCCGAGACCCGTGCGGTCTCATGGCCTACAGGATTAGCTGGCCCCTAGATTAGACGGTAATTGGGTAATTGGAA